>NC_044563.1:107138099-107439599 GCF_007565055.1 Rhinopithecus roxellana
GCTAGTACCACACTGAATAGGGAAAAACTGAAAGCCTTTCTTCTAAGAAGAAAGGAAGACAAGGATGCCCATTTTCACCACTGTTATCTAACAGAGTACAGGAAGTCCTAGCTAGAGGACAACAGATTACAGATCAATGAGACAACAGAAAGACATAAAGGACATCCAAACTGCAAAGGAAGAAGTCAAATTATCTCTGTTTGCATATGAAATGATCTTATATTTGGAAAAGCCTATAAAGACTGTCAAAAAACTATTAGAACAATAAACAAACTCAGTATTGTTGCCGGATACAAAATTAACATAAAAAAAGAGTAGCATTTCTATATGCCAACAGCAAACAATCTGAAAAAGAAATCAGAAAGTAATTTACAAGGGCAACAAATAAAATAAGATACCTAGGAATAAACTTAACCATAAAGTAAAAGATCTCTACAATGAAAACTATAAAACATTGATGCAAGAAATTGAAGAGGACACACAAAAAAGGAAAGATATTCCATGTACATGGCTTGGAAGAATCAATATTTTCTACATGTTCGCATTGCCCAAAGCAATATACAGATTCAATGCAATTCGTATCAAAATATCAATGATATTCTTCACAGAAATAGGAAAAAAAATTCTCAAATTTATATGGAAAAAAAAGACTCAAAATAGACAAAGTTATCCTACACAAAAAGAAAAAAACTGGAGGAATTATATTACCTGACTTCAAATTATACTACAGAGCTAGAGTAATTAAAACAGCATGGTACTGGCATAAAAACATGGTTCTATATTCTATTCCATTTTTTCACATAGATGAATGGAATAGAACTGAAAATCCAGAAATAAATCCATACATCTACAGTGAATTCATTTTCAACAAAGGTGCCAAGAACATACGTTGGGGAAAGGACAGTCACTTCAATAAACAGTGGTAGGAAAATTAAATGTTCACAAACTGAAGAATAAAACCAGACTCTTATCTCTTGCCACATACATAAATCAAATAAAAATAGACTAAAGACATAAATCTAAAACGGCAAACTATGAAACTACTACAAGAAAACATTGGAGAAACTCTCCAGGACATTGGACTGGGGAAAGATTTATTGAGCAATACCCCACAGGCCCAGCAAACAAAGCAAAAATGGGATCACACCAAGTAAAAATATAATAATTAATAAATAAATAAATACCTTCTGCATGGCAAAGGAAACAATCAACAAAGTGAAGAGATAACTCCTGGAATGGGAGAAAATATTTGCAAACTATCCATGTGACAAGGGATTAATAACCAGAATAATATTTAAGGAGCTTAAACAATGCTACAGTATTCCTGGGCAAGATGTCCAAATAAGAACAGCTCTGGTCTTCAGCTCCCAGCGAGACCAATGCAGAATGCAGGTGATTTCTGCATTTCTAACTAAGGTACCTGGTTCATCTCATTGGGACTGGTTAGACAGTAGATGCAGCCCATGGAGGGCAAGCAGAAGCAGGGTGGGGTATCACCTCACCCAGGAAGTGCAAGGGGTCAGGGAACTCCTTCCCCTAGTCAAGGAAAGCTGTGAGGGACCATGCTGGGAGAGAAAGCGCTATTCAGCCCAGATACTATGCTTTTCCCATGGTCTTCACAACCCACAGACCAAGAGATTCACTTGGATGCCTATACCACAAGAGTCCTGGGTTTCAAGCACAAAACTGGGGAGCCATTTGGCCACACACTGAGCTAGCTGCAGGAGGTTTTTTTTTTTTTTTTTTTTCATACCGCAGTGGCACCTGGAACGCCAGAAAGACAGAACCATTCACTCCCCTGGAAAGTGGGCTGAAGCCAGGGAGCCAAGTGGTCTTGCCCACTGCAACCCATCCCCACAAAATTCAGCAAGCTAAGATCCACTGGTTTGAAATTCTTGCTGCCAGCACAGCAGTCTAAAGTTGACCTGGGATGCTCCAGCTTGGGGTGGGGGAAGAGGCTTGACCGTTAATGAAGCTAGAGTAGGCAGTTTCCCCCTCACAGGGTGTAAAAAGCAGCTGGGAAATTCAGACTGGGTGGAGCCCACCGCAGTGCCACAAAGCCACTGTAGCCAGACTGCCTTTCTAGATTCCCCCTCTCTGGCCAGGGCATCTCTGAAAGAAAGGCAGCAGCCCCAGTCCAAGGATTATAGATAAAACTCCCATCTCCCTAGGACAGAGCACATGGGGGAAGGGGTGGCTGTGGGCGGAGCTTCAGCAGACTTAAACATTCCTGCCTGCAGGCTCTGAAGAGAATGGTAGATCTCCAGCACACCGCTCCAGCTCTGCTAAGAGACAGACTGCCTCCTCAAGTGGGTACCTGACACCTGTGCCTCCTGACTGGGAGACACCTCCCAGCAGGGGTCGACAGATACCTCATACAGGAGAGTTCTGCTGGCATCTGGTGGGTGCCCCTCTGGGAGGAAACTTCCAGAAGTAGGAGCAGGCCGCAATCTTTGCTGTTCTGTTCTACAGCCTCTGCTTGTGATATCTGGGCAAACAGAGTCTGGAGTGGACCCCTAGCAAACTCCAGCAGACCTACAAAAGAGGGGCCTGACTGTTAGAAGGAAAATGAACAAAAAGAAAGCAATAGCATCAACATCAACAAAAAGGATGACCATGCAAAAACTCCATCTGAAGGTCACCAACAGCAAAAACCAAAGGCAGATACATCCACAAAGACGAAGAAAAAACAGCTCAAAAAGGCTGAAAATTCCAAAAATCAGAATGCGTCTTCTCCTCCAAAGGATCACAATGCCTCACCAGCAAAGGAACAAAACCAGACGGTGAATGACTTTGACTAATTGACAGAAGCAGGCTTTAGAGGGTGAGTAAAAACAAACTCCTCTGAGCTAAAGGAGCATGTTCTAACCCATTTCAAGGAAGCTAAGAACCTTGAAAATAGGTTAGACAAATTGCTAATTAGAGTAACCAGTTTGGAGAAGAACATAAATGACCTGATGGAGCTGAAAAACACAGCACAAGAACTTCATGAAGCATACACAAGTATCAATAACCAAATCAATTGAGCAGAAGAAAAAATATCAGAGATTGAAAATCAACTTAACGAAATAAAGCATGAAGACAAGATTAGAGAAAAAAAGAACAAAAAGGAATGAACAAAGCCTCCAAGAAATATTAGCCCATGTGAAAAGACCAAACCTACATTTGATTGGTGTACCTGAAAGTGATGGGGAGAATGGAACCAAGTTGGAAAACACACTTCAGGATATTATCCAGGAGAACTTTCCCAACATGGGAAGACAGTCCAACATTCAAATTCAAGAAATACAGAGAACACCACAAAGATTCTCCTCGACAAGAGCAAACCCAAGACACATAATCATCAGATTCACCAAGGTTGAAATGAAGGAAAAAATGTTAAGGGCAACCAGGGAGAAAGGTCAGATTACTCACAAAGGGAAGCCCATCAGACTAACAGTGTATCTCTGCAGAAACCCTACAAGCTAGAAGAGAGTGGGGGCCAATATTCAACATTCTTAAAGAAAATAATTTTCAATACAGAATTTTATATCCTGTCAAACTAAGCTTCATAAATGAAGCAGAAATAAAATCCATTACAGACAAGCAAATGCTGAGGGATTTTGTCACCGCCAGGCCTGCCTTAAAAGAGCTCCTGAAGGAAGCACTCAATACGGAAAGGAAAAACCAGTACCAGCCACTGCAAAAAAAAAAACAAAAATATAAAGAACATTGACATTATAAAGAAACTACATCAAGTAATGGGCAAAATAACCAGGAAGTATCATAATGACAGGATCAAATTCACGCATAAAACTGTTAACCTTAAATGCAAACACAATTAAAAGACACAGACTGGCAAATTGGGTAAAGAGTCAAGATCCATCAGTGTGCTGTATGCAGGAGACCCATCTCATCTGCAAAGATACACATAGGCTCAAAATAAAGGGATGGAAGATATTTCTCAAGCAAATGGAAAGCAAGAAAAAGCAAGGGTTGCAATCCTAGTCTCTGATAAAACAGACTTTAAACCAACAAAAATCAAGAGAGACAAAGAAGGGCATTACATAATGGTAAGGGAATCAATGCAACAAGAAGAGCTAACTATGCTAAATATATATGCACCCAATACAGGAGCAACAAGATTTATAAAGCAAACTCTTAGAGACCTACAAAGAAGCTTAGATTCCCACACAATAATAGTGGGAGACTTTAACACCCCACCATCAATGTTAGACAGATTAATGAGACAGAAAATTAACAAGAATATTCAGGACTTCAACTCAGCTCTGGACCAAATGGACGTAAAAGACATCTACAGAACTCTCCACCCCAAATCAACAGAATATATATTCTTCTTAGCACCACATTGCACTTACTCTAAAATTTATCACTTATGTGGAAATGTTTTACTTCCACATAATTGGAAGGAAAACACTCCTCAGCAAATGCAGAAGAATGGAAATCATAACAAACTGTCTCTCAGACCGCAGTACAATCAAATTAGAACTCAGGATTAAGCACCTCACTCAAAACTGCACAACTACATGGAAACTGAACAACCTACTCCTGAATGACTACTGGGTAAATAACAAAATTAAGGAAGAAGTAAATAAATTCTTTGAAACCAATGAAAACAAAGACACAATGTACCAGAATCTTTGGGACACAGCTAACGCAGTGTTTAAATGGACATTTATAGCACTGAATGCCCACAAGAGAAAATAGGAAAGATCTAAAATCAACCTCCTAACATCACAAAAGAAACAGAGAAGCAACAGCAAACAAATTCAAAAGCTAGCAGAAGACAAGAAACAACTAAGATCAGAGCAGGACTGAAGGAGATAGAGACACAAAAATCCCTTCAAAAAATCAATGAATCCAGGAGCTGGTTTTTTGAAAAGATTCACAAAATAGATAGACCACTAGCCAGACTAGTAAAGAAGAAAAGAAAGAAGAATCAAATAGACACAACATAAAATGATAAAGAGGATATCACCACTGATCCCACAGAAATACAAACTACCATCAGAGAATACTATACACACCTCTAAGCAACTAAACTAGAAAATATAGAAGAAATGGATAAATTCCTGAACACATACACCCTCCCGAGACTAAACCAGGAAGAAATTGAATCCCTGAATAGACCAATAACAATTTCTGAAATTGAGGCAATAATTAAAATCCTGCCAACCAAAAAAATCCCATGGCCAGACGGATTTACAGCTGAATTCTACCAGAGATACAAAGAGGAGCTAGTACCATTCCTTCTGAAACTATTCCGAAAAATAGAAAAAGAGGGACTCCTCCCCAACTCATTTTATGAGTCCAGCATCATTCTGACATCAAAACCTGGCAGAGACACACGAAAAGAAAAGAAAAAACAATTCAGGCCAATATCAATGATGAAGATCGATGTGAAAATCTTCAGTACAATACTGGCAAACTGAATCCATCAGCACATGAAAAAGCTTATCCATCACAATCACATTGACTTCATCCCTGGGATGCAAGGTTGCTTCAACATACACAAATCAATAAACATACTGCATCACATAAACAGAACCAATGATAAAAACTGCATGATTCTCTCAATAGATGCAGAAAAGGCCTTAGATAAAATACAACACACCCTCATACTAAAAGCACTCAATAAACTAGGTATTATTGAAACATCTCTCAAAATAATAAGAGCTATTTATGACAAACCAACAGCCAGTATCATACTGAATGGGCAAAAGCTGGAAGCATTCCCTTTGAAAACTGGCACAAGACAAGGATACCCTCTCTCATTACTCCTATTCAACATAGTATTGGAATTTCTGGCCAGGGCTATCAGGCAACAGAAAGAAATAAAGCATATTCAAACAGGAAGAGAGGAAGTCAAATTGCCCCTGTTTGCAGATGAAATGATTGTATGTTTAGAAAACCCCATCATCTCAGCCCCAAAACTCCTTAAGCTGATAGGCAACTTCAACAAAGTCTCAGGATACAAAATCAATGTGCACAACTCACAAGCATTCCTATATACCAATAACAGACAAACAGAGAGCCAAATCTTGAGCAAACTCCCATTCAGAACTGCTACAAAGAGAATAAAATACCTAGGAATACAACTTACAAGGGATGTGAAGGACCTCTTCAAGGAGAGCTACAAACCACTGCTCAAGGAAATAAGAGAGGACACAAACAAATGGAAAAAGATACCATGCTCATGGATAGGAAGAATCAATATCATGAAAATGACCATAATGCCCAAAGTAATTCATATATATGGAACAGAACAGAGGCCTCAGGAATAACACCACACATCTACAACCATGTGCTCTTTGACAAACCTGACAAACACAAGCAATGGGGAAAGGATTCCCTATTTAATAAATGGTGTTGGGAAAACTGGCTGGCCATATGCAGAAAACTAAAACTGAACTCCTTCCTTACATCATATACAAAAATTAACTCAAGATGGATTAAAGATTTAAACATAAGCCCTAAAACCATAAAAACCCTAGAAGAACACCTACACAAAACCCTTTAGGACATAGGCAAGGGCAAAGGCTTCATGGATAAAACACCAAAAGCAAGGACAACAAAAGCCAAAATTGACAAATGGGATGTAATCAAACTAAAGAGCTTCTGCACAGCAAAAGAAACTAGCATCAGAATGAAAACGTAACTACAGAATGGGAGAAAAATTTTGCAATCTATCCATCTGACAAAGGGCTCATATCCAGAATCTACAAGGAACTTAAACAAATTTCCAAGAAAAAAAAACAAACAACCCCACCAAAAAGTGGGCAAAGGATATGAACAGACACTTTTCAAAAGAAGACATTTATGCCACCAACAAACATGATAAAAAGCTCTTCATCACTGGTCATTAGAGAAATGCAAATCAAAACCACAATGAGACACCATCTCATACCAGTTAGAATAGTGATCACTAAAAAGTCAGGAAACAACAAATGCTGGAGAAGATGTGGAGAAATAGGAATGCTTTTACACTATTGGGAGTGTAAATTAATTCGACCATTGTGGGAGACAGTGTAGTGATTCCTCAAGGATCTAGAACTAGAAATACCACTTGACCCAGCAATCCCATTACTGAGTATAAACCCACAGTGTTATAAATCATTCTACTATAAAGACACATGCACACCTATGTTTCTTGCAGCACTATTCACAATAGCCAAGACTTGGAACCGACCCAAATGCCCATCAATGTTAGACTGGATAAAGAAAATGTGGCACATATACACCATGGAATACTATGTAGTCATAAAAAAGAGTTCATGGATGAAGCTGGAAACATCATTCTAAGCAAACTAACACAGGGGCAGAAAACCAAACACCGCATATTCTCACCCATAAGTGGGAGTTTAACAATGAGAACATATGGGCACAGGGAGGGGAACATCACATACCAGGGCCTATCAGGGGTTGGGGGCAGTAGGGGAATACAATAGGAGAAATATCTAATGTAGATGACAGGTTGATGGGTGCAGCAAGCCACCATGGCACATGTATACCTATGTAACAAACCTGCGTATTCTGCACATGTATCCCAGAATTAAAGTATAAAAAAAAAGCTATGGAAAAAATATAATAATCCAATTTTTAAAAATGAGCAGAAGAGCTGAACAGACATTTCTCAAAAGAAGACATAAAAATGAAAAACAATGATATGAAAAGGCTCTCAACACCATTGATCATCTGAGAAATGCAAATCAAGATTACAATGAGATGTCATCTCACCCAAGTTAAAATGGCTTTTATCCAAAAGATAGGCAATAACAAATGCTGGCAAAGATGTGGAGAAAGGGAACCCATGTACATTGCTGGTGGGAATCTAAATTAGTACAGCCACTATGGAGAAGAGTATGGAGGTTTCTCAGAAAAATAAAGATAGAACTACCCTATGATTCAACAATTCCACTACTGGGTATTCATCCAAAGGAAATGAATTTAGTATGTCAAAGCAATATCTGCACCCGCATGTTTATTGCAGCATATTCAGAATAGCCAAGATTTGGAAGTGTCCATCAACAGATGGGTATTGAAAATGTGGTAAATATGGGGGCGGAGCAAGATGGCCAAATAGGAACAACTCCAGTCTCCAACTCCCAGCGCGAGCGACACAGAAGACCGGTGATTTCTGCATTTTCAACTGAGGTACTGGGGTCATCTCACTAGGGAGTGCCGGACAATCGGTGCTGGTCAGCTGCTGCAGCCCGACCAGCGAGAGCTGAAGCAGGGTGAGGCATCGCCTCACCTGGGAAGCGCAAGGGGAAGGGAATCCCTTTTCCTAGCCAGGGGAACTGAGACACACAACACCTGGAAAATCGGGTAACTCCCACCCCAATACTGCGCTTTAAGCAAACGGGCACACCAGGAGAATATATCCCACACCTGGCCGGGAGCGTCCCACGCCCACGGAGCCTCCCTCATTGCTAACACAGCAGTCTGCGGCCATCTAACCACAAGGCAGCAGCGAGGCTGGGGGAGGGGCGCCCACCATCGCTGAGGCTTAAGTAGGTAAACAAAGCCACTGGGAAGCTCGAACTGGGTGGAGCTCACAGCAGCTCAAGGAAACCTGCCTGTCTCTGTAGACTCCACCTCTGAGGACAGGGCACAGCTAAAAAACAACAGGGGAAGCAGCAGAGGCCTGTGCAGACGCGAACGACTCTGTCTGACAGCTTTGAAGAGAGCAGTGGATCTCCCAACACGGAGGTTGAGATCTGAGAACGGACAGACTGCCTGCTCAAGGGGGTCCCTGACCCTTGAGTAGCCTATCTGGGAGACATCCCCCACTAGGGGCAGTCTGACACCCCACACCTCACAGGGTGGAGTACACCCCTGAGAGGAAGCTTCCAAAGGAAGAATCAGACAGGTACACTCGCTGTTCAGCAATATTCTATCTTCTGCAACCGCTGCTGCTGATACCCAGGCAAACAGGGTCTGGAGTGGACCTCAAGAAATCTCCAACAGACCTACAGCTGAGGGTCCTGACTGGCAGAAGGAAAACTATCAAACAGGAAGGACACCTATACCAAAACCCCATCAGTACGTCACCATCGTCAAAGACCAGAGACAGATAAAACCACAAAGATGGGGAAAAAGCAGGGCAGAAAAGCTGGAAATTCAAAAAATAAGAGCGCATCTCCACCTGCAAAGGAGCGCAGCCCATCGCCAGCAACGGATCAAAGCTGGTCACAGAATGACTTTGACGAGATGAGAGAAGAAGGCTTCAGTCCATCAAACGTCTCAGAGCTAAAGGAGGAATTACATACCCAGCACAGAGAAACTAAAAATCTTGAAAAAAGAGTGGAAGAATTGACAGCTAAACTAATTAATGCAGAGAAGGACATAAACGAAATGACAGAGGTGAAAACCATGACACGAGAAATACGTGACAAATGCACAAGCTTCAGTAACCGACTTGATCAACTGGAAGAAAGAGTATCAGCGATTGAGGATCAAATGAATGAAATGAAGCGAGAAGAGAAACCAAAACAAAAAAGATGAAAAAGAAATGAACAAAGCCTGCAAGAAGTATGGGATTATGTAAAAAGACCAAATCTACGTCTGATTGGGGTGCCTGAAAGTGAGGGGGAAAATGGAACCAAGTTGGAAAACACTCTTCAGGATATCATCCAGGAGAACTTCCCCAACCTAGTAGGGCAGGCCAACATTCAAATTCAGGAAATACAGAGAACGCCACAAAGATACTCCTCCAGAAGAGCAACTCCAATTGCTCAACACATAATTGCCAGATTCACCAAAGTTGAAATGAAGGAAAAAATCTTAAGGGCAGCCAGAGAGAAAAGTTGGGTTACCCACAAAGGGAAGCCCATCAGACTAACAGCAGATCTCTTGGCAGAAACTCTACAAGCCAGAAGAGAGTGGGGGCCAATATGCAACGTTCTTAAAGAAAAGAATTTTCAACCCAGAATTTCATATCCAGCCAAACTAAGTTTCATAAGTGAAGGAGAAATAAAATCCTTTACAGATAAGCAAATGCTTAGAGATTTTGTCACCACCAGGCCTGCCTTACAAGAGACCCTGAAGGACGCCCTAAACATGGAAAGGAACAACCAGTACCAGCCATTGCAAAAACATGCCAAAATGTAAAGACCATCGAGGCTAGGAAGAAACTGCATCAACTAACGAGCAAAATAACCAGTTAGTATCATAATGGCAGGATCAAGTTCACACATAACAATATTAACCTTAAATGTAAATGGACTAAATGCTCCAATGAAAAGACACAGACTGGCAAACTGGATCAAGAGTCAAGACCCATCAGTCTGCTGTATTCAGGAGACCCATCTCACATGCAGAGACATATATAGGCTCAAAATAAAGGGATGGAGGAAGGTCTACCAAGCAAATGGAGAACAAAAAAAAGCAGGGGTTGCAATCCTTGTCTCTGATAAAACAGACTTTAAACCATCAAAGATCAAAAGAGACAAAGAAGGCCATTACATAATGGTAAAGGGATCAATTCAACAGGAAGAGCTAACTATCCTAAATATAGATGCACCCAATACAGGAGCACCCAGATTCATCAAGCAAGTCCTTAGAGACTTACAAAGAGACTTAGACTCCCATACAATAATAATGGGAGACTTCAACACTCCACTGTCAACATTAGACAGATCAACGAGACAGAAAGTTAACAAGGATATCCAGGAATTGAACTCATCTCTGCACCAAGCGGACCTAATGGACATCTATAGAACTCTCCACCCCAAATCAACAGAATATACATTCTTCTCAGCACCACATCGCACTTATTCCAAAATTGACCACATAATTGGAAGTAATGCACTCCTCAGCAAATGTAAAAGAACAGAAATTATAACAAACTGTCTCTCAGACCACAGTGCAATCAAACTAGAACTCAGGACTAAGAAACTCAATCAAAACCGCTCAACTACATGGAAACTGAACAACCTGCTCCTGAATGACTACTGGGTACATAACGAAATGAAAGCGGAAATAAAGATGTTCTTTGAAACCAATGAGAACAAAGATACAACATACCAGAATCTCTGGGACACATTTAAAGCAGTGTGTAGAGGGAAATTTATAGCACTAAATGCCCACAAGAGAAGGCAGGAAAGATCTAAAATTGACACTCTAACATCACAATTAAATAACTAGAGAGGCAAGAGCAAACACATTCAAAAGCTAGCAGAAGGCAAGAAATGACTAAGATCAGAGCAGAACTGAAGGAGATAGAGACACAAAAAAACCCTCCAAAAAATCAGTGAATCCAGGAGTTGGTTTTTTGAAAAGATCAACAAAATTGACAGACCGCTAGCAAGACTAATAAAGAAGAAAAGAGAGAGGAATCAAATAGACGCAATAAAAAATGATAAAGGGGATATCACCATCGACCCCACAGAAATACAAACTACCATCAGAGAATACTATAAACACCTCTACGCAAATCAGCTAGAAATTCTAGAAGAAATGGATAATTTCCTGGACACTTACACTCTCCCAAGACTAAACCAGGAAGAAGTTGAATCCCTGAATAGACCAATAGCAGGCTCTGAAATTGAGGCAACAATTAATAGCCTACCCACCAAAAAAAGTCCAGGACCAGATGGATTCACAGCTGAATTCTACCAGAGGTACAAGGAGGAGCTGGGACCATTCCTTCTGAAACTATTCCAATCAATAGAAAAAGAGGGAATCCTCCCGAACTCATTTTATGAGGCCAACATCATCCTGATACCAAAGCCTGGCAGAGACACAACAAAAAAAGAGAATTTTAGACCAATATCCCTGATGAACATCGATGCAAAAATTCTCAATAAAATACTGGCAAACCGGATTCAGCAGCACATCAAAAAGCTTATCCACCATGATCAAGTGGGCTTCATCCCTGGGATGCAAGGCTGGTTCAACATTCGCAAATCAATAAACGTAATCCAGCATATAAACAGAACCAAAGACAAGAACCACATGATTATCTCAATAGATGCAGAAAAGGCTTTTGACAAAATTCAACAGCCCTTCATGCTAAAAACGCTCAATAAATTCGGTATTGATGGAACGTACCTCAAAATAATAAGAGCTATTTATGACAAACCCACAGCTAATATCATACTGAATGGGCAAAAACTGGAAAAATTCCCTTTGAAAACTGGCACAAGACAGGGATGCCCTCTCTCACCACTCCTATTCAACATAGTCTTGGAAGTTCTGGCTAGGCAATCAGGCAAGAGAAAGAAATCAAGGGTATCCAGTTAGGAAAAGAAGAAGTCAAATTGTCCCTGTTTGCAGATGACATGATTGTATATTTAGAAAACCCCATCGTCTCAGACCAAAATCTCCTTAAGCTGATAAGCAACTTCAGCAAAGTCTCAGGATACAAAATCAATGTGCAAAAATCACAAGCATTCTTATACACCAGTAACAGACAAGCAGAGAGCCAAATCAGGAATGAACTTCCATTCACAATTGCTTCAAAGAGAATAAAATACCTAGGAATCCAACTTACAAGGGATGTAAAGGACCTCTTCAAGGAGAACTACAAACCACTGCTCAGTGAAATAAAAGAGGACACAAACAAATGGAAGAACATACCATGCTCATGGCTAGGAGGAATCAATATCGTCAAAAAGGCCATACTGCCCAAGGTTATTTATAGATTCAATGCCATCCCCATCAAGCTACCAGTGAGTTTCTTCACAGAATTGGAAAAAACTCCTTTAAAGTTCATATGGAACCAAAAAAGAGCCCGCATTGCCAAGACAATCCTATGTCAAAAGGACAAAGCTGGAGGCGTCACGCTACCTGACTTCAAACCATACTACAAGGCTACAGTAACCAAAACAGCATGGTACTGGTACCAAAACAGAGATATAGACCAATGGAACAGAACAGAGTCCTCAGAAATAATACCACACATCTACAGCCATCTGATCTTTGACAAACCTGAGAGAAATAAGAAATGGGAAAAGGATTCCCTATTTAATAAATGGTGCTGGGAAAATTGGCTAGCCATAAGTAGAAAGCTGAAACTGGATCCTTTCCTTACTCCTTATATGAAGATTAATTCAAGATGGATTAGAGACTTAAATGTTAGACCTAATACCATAAAAACCCTAGAAGAAAATCTAGGTAGTACCATTCAGGACATAGGCATGGGCAAGGACTTCATGTCTAAAACACCAAAAGCAATGGCAGCAAAAGCCAAAATTGACAAATGGGATCTAATTAAACTAAAGAGCTTCTGCACAGCAAAAGAAACTACCATCAGAGTGAACAGGTAACCTACAGAATGGGAGAAAATTTTTGCAACCTACTCATCTGACAAAGGGCTAATATCCAGAATCTACAAAGAACTCAAACAAATATACAAGAAAAAAACAAACAACCCCATCCAAAAGTGGGCAAAGGATATGAACAGACATTTCTCAAAAGAAGACATTCATACAGCCAACAGACACATGAAACAATGCTCATCATCACTGGCCATCAGAGAAATGCAAATCAAAACCACAATGAGATACCATCTCACACCAGTTAGTACGGCAATCATTAAAAAGTCAGGAAACAACAGGTGTTGGAGAGGATGTGGAGAAATAGGAACACTTTTACACTGTTGGTGGGATTGTAAACTAGTTCAACCATTATGGAAAACAGTATGGCAATTCCTCAAGGATCTAGAACTAGATGTACCATATGACCCAGCCATCCCACTACTGGGTATATACCCAAAGGATTATAAATTATTCTACTACAAAGACACATGCACACGTATGTTTATTGCGGCACTATTCACAATAGCAAAGACTTGGAATCAACCCAAATGTCCATCTGTGACAGACTGGATTAAGAAAATGTGGCACATATACACCATGGAATACTATGCAGCCATAAAAAAGGATGAGTTTGCGTCCTTTGTGGGGACATGGATGCAGCTGGAAACCATCATTCTTAGCAAACTATCACAAGAAGAGAAAACCAAACACCGCATGTTCTCACTCATAGGTGGGAACTGAACAATGAGATCACTTGGACTCGGGAAGGGGAACATCACACACTGGGGCCTATCATGGGGAGGGGGGAGGGGGGAGGGATTGCATTGGGGAGTTATGCATGATATAAATGATGAATTGATGGGTGCTGACGAGTTGATGGGTGCAGCACACCAACATGGCACAAGTATATATATGTAACAAACCTGCACGTTATGCACATGTACCGTAGAACTTAAAGTATAATAAAAAAAAAAAAGGAAAATGTGGTACATATACACAATGGAGAACTATTCATCCAAAAAAAAAAAAAATGAAAATGATATCCTGTCATCTGCAACATGGACGGAACTAGAGGTCATTATACTAGTTAACTGAGATAACCCAGGTACAGAAATACAAACTTCTCATTTTCTCACTCATTTGTGAGAGCCAAAAATTAAAACAATTGAACTCACAGAGACAGTAAAATGATGGTTATCAGAGGCTAGGAAGGGTAGTGGGGATGAGGAAGAAGTAGGGATGGTGTATGGGTACAAAATATAGTTAAATAGTAAGAATAAGTTCTAGTATTTGACAGCACAACAGGGTGACTAAGTCAACATTTACTGTACATTTAAAAATGACTAAAAGTATAATTGGAATGTTTGTAACACACAAAAAGGGATAAATGCTTTAGGTAATTGAAACCCTCTCACAAAAAAAAATGATTCTTTATGCATAAAATTGTAAAGAAGAAAAAAGGAATGGGTAAAATAAATTAAAAGGTAAGTTACAGTCACAGCTAATTGTAAGTACCTAGTTAAGATAGGAAAAAAAGTAAATTTGTGGGTGTAAGACATGAACATAAACATGTCCTACAGCAATCAATTTTAGTATTGTCCAGTTTCAGGCACTCACTAGGGGCCTTTGAATATATCCCTTGAAGATAAAGGGGAACTGCTGTACCTACAATAGTAGTGGCTAATGTTTTATGAGTATTATTTATGAGTCAGGCACATTGTGAAGTAGTTTTTGACGTGTATATAATTATTAATTTTATGTGTCAATGTAGTTGAGTCACATTATTCAGATATTTCTCCTAATAAGAAAGTCTTGTCTTCTTGGATCTGGGAGAAATTCTAGGTCATACTCATTTCAACAACAACAACAAAAATTTTAGAGGACATGCACAGGATACGTGTCAAGTAATTTTGGTTTATATCCCACAGAGTAGGACTTATTATTTAATTCCTACAGCATGCTGACATGGAGCTGATCTAATATCTACCAAATTCTCTAATTATCTGCCTAAAATTATTCCTGTATACATATGTTTATGTTTCAGGGACACAATTTGATTTGGATATCCACCACACTTATGTGGCATATAATGATTCATGTACTTGTTATGAAGAAATGGATTTCTTTCCCATGTCCACTTATTTCCACCAAACAAACCTGGTCTCATTCCAGAGGTATAAAGAAGCTAATATACCTCCCAAAGTGCCCAACTCATGATTAACACAGTCAGGTCACAATGGCACCACTTAGCAGTTCTGGAAGAAGGCCTAAATTACTGCCAGGCACTGGTTCAGATGCCCCAGGAATTTGGCTCAACACATTTTTCTGTAGCTCTGGGAAGCATGCTAAATCATATTCATCATGATTGCTGCCAACACTGATGCTTAATGGGTGCCACAGTTTTCCTAAAACCTTTTGAGATACTTCCTGTGGTAACACATTCCTGTGCTTTAGAATAAAACTGTAGAAGGTCAGAGCAGTAAGAAAATGCAAGAATCATAAATTGGCACCCGAATTTTACAGATATAGAAACGAAGTCTCAAAAAGGTGGGAAGGACAACTTGTGTAAGTGTACCAAGAAGCTAGTTGCATGCTCTATTTTTTTGTAAATATTTGCACTTGTTTTATCTCTACCATCCCATGCTCCTCCTAATAAGGTATGGGTGTCAGCAAAATCAGGCCAAAATAATTTTATCAAAAACTGTAGATTTTTATCTTCTATTCTTTTGTTCCTTTCATGGTACCTTACCCCAACAAGTAGTTTTTCTTTAATTTACGAATGCTGGAGGCAGCCTTCTCTGAGTAATTTTGAGTTTGTCGTAATTTTTATTAACTATAGTGAAAACATTTTCTTTCGTCTAATGTCTAAGGCAGCAAGTCTGCATCAGGCAGCCCCAGCAATGAAGCCCTGAACCTGATCACTTTTTCCTCCCTCCCTCGCTCCCTCCCTCCCTTTCTTTCTTTCTTTCTTTCGACAGAGTCTGGCTCTGTGGCCAGACTGGAATGGAAAGGAGTGGCGTGATCTTGGCTCACTGCAAGGTCAGCCTCCTGGGTTCACGCCATTCTCCTGCTTCAGCTTCCCGAGTAGCTGGGATTACAGGCGCCCACCACCATGCCCAGCTAATTTTTTGTATTTTTAGCAGAGATGGGGTTTCACCGTGTTAGCCAGGATGGTCTTGGTCTCCTGACCACGTAATCCGCCCACCTCGGCCTTCCAAAGTGCTGGGATTACAGGCACGAGCCACGGCACTCAGCCTCACTTTCCACTTTCAATGCCCTCACTATGAACCCTGCTGCTCATATTTTCCAAACATCAGGGGTTTATGCAATGTTTCTGCCACCAACAGCAAAACCCAAAGTGGGTCAGAAGAGTGAAACTCAGGAGGCTGAAGCAAATGCAGACAGCCCAGGGGATGCAGAGGAAGCCCACAGAGACATAGTCCTTGGTGGGATCAAAATGGACACCTTTCCTGAGTGTCAATGTATTTTACCCCATATGTAGAATGCAACAAGAAAGCCATCTAGCATTTATTAAGTGTTTCTTCTGTACCACAAACAATTCTCTGTGCCTTATGTATGTTATATCATCTATGGCTCTGTGAATAGATACTACTTAAGATTTACAGAGAAACTCAATGCCCAGGTAGTAAATGACAGAAGAAACTCAATGCCCAGGTAGTAAATGACAGAAACAGGAGCCTGACCCCAGAGTCCCTGTTCAACATCATTTGCTTAAAAGGCAGGGACATTTCATGGGGTATAAAAATGTGTAGGACACCAGAAAATGCCACCCCAAAATATGCCTCTTTGGTGTAAGGATTATTTTGAGCTGATTATTTTGAAAAAAATAGCAGAAACAGGAGGAGCTATGAAAACAGAGTAGAAGTTACCCTTTTGCAAAGAAAATTTACATCTATAAAGGAAATCTTTATTAGTAAGAGTGTCTTCCTCTCTACCAGCAAAAAAAAAAAAAAAAAGACTAAATCATAAGAAATTTGTATTAATGAAGAAGGCAGAGATTGAAATCTGCATAACAAACTTTACTCTTGTTTGCTGGACTTTTCCTGGTCTGCTTCCCGTAACTGTCCTCTCCAATCCCCTCCCTCTTTTGTCTTTAGTGGAAGATGTTAGTTAAGCCTCAATTCTAAGCTACCTCTCAGAGATGTACTTATTTTTCCTTGAATATCTTCTGTGCATATGTGAGGTATACAAGTTAATAAACTTTGGCTTTTCTCTTGTTAATCTGACTTTTGCTGCAGGGCATTCCAGCTAAGAACAAAGAATGGCAGAAAAAAACATATTTCTTCTCCTGGAAATGCTAATTAGAGAAAGCAATCAATTTCTAAACGGTTAAGAAAACCCAACTAGCTTCTCATAACAGTTGCAACCTAGACTCTCTGATGATTATTGATTAAAAGGCAAATCCAAGACTTTTCAATTCTAAAACCAAACCAGAATGTTCAATCAACCCAGTCAAATGAGTTAATTTAATTAACTTTTAAAAAATAAGCAAAATTGATTTATTTTACTAGAGGAATGGAAATTTCCCTTGAATAATTAATCAGTGCCATCAAAACGATTTGGTGACAGATTGAGAGCACAAGCATCCTCTTGGGAAAAACAGCAGAGTAGTTGAAACACACAGCAGGGACTTCCATAGCTACCACGGTAAGAAAAAAAAAAAAAAAAAAAAAAAGGTGAGACCACAAAGGATGCTAAAATATCAAAGCAAAATTTGTTAAATCAATAAGATAGCAATTGAGCAGCTGAGGTAATGAATGAAAGCAAAAAAAAAAAAAAAAAAAAAAAAAATCAGAGAACCAAAACTGGAATGGATAAGGGTCTTGCAAACATTTCTGTAAACTCACAGGAATTTTGCAAGAGCTTGAAGGACCCACAGATAAAATTAACAGTTGAATTTGGAAGGTCACCAGTGTATAAGTGAGATCTCTACTCATAGCAGCAACTGAAATGACACCAAGTAGGATTGCCATTAGTTATGTAAATGTAGATGTCTACACTGACGGCCTGATTGATGTAGGTTCAGAAGGGTAAACAAGAACCAATTCCAACAGTGCCAGCTCAGAAACAATAGCAGGTCTCAGTGCAGGTAGCCAGGAGCATGGGAAAAAGATGATTTATCTTGTTACAAATTGAATTAAAAAAATCTTTATTTTGCATGTAAGGTAATTTGTTACAAAATGAAGTTCCAGTAAAGAGTAGTCAAAACATGGTGTTACAATAGTTATTTTGAGAACAAGTGAACATCACCTAAAACGTTGTGACCTGGAATAAGAAATAACAATCTTAACATCAAGCTTAGTCCTCCAGTTTAAAATGTCTAGTTATCCCTGATGCAGGCTTTCTTAACTTTTTAGCAAAATATTAGTGAAAGGATAAAAAATTACAACACAAGAGCACTAGGCTTCTCAAGGAAATAATTTTGTGAAAAAATTTAGGTTTAGCTTGATTGTTGAGCAGTTAGTGTGTTAAGCAGTTAGGCTGGAAACAGAAAGAAGAGCAATTTTAAATCTTTTTGTATGCCCAATAACCCTCCCTAGATCTTACCTACCTTGAAAATAAACATAGAGAAATACACAACAGCAACAGCATAGAACCTATTCAAAATGTACATTGCCACTTGAGAAACAGAACATAGCCTGTGACACAATGCAAAAATAAAATAAGACCACAATCCTTGACTTCTGTCTGCATCCACGTTCTTTCCTATGTGATTTCGCATTCTTCCCATGAATAAATGGAGTCTTCTTCCCCTCCCCTTTAACCTAGGCTGAACTTCTGATTTGCTGATTCGTGAGATATGGTAGAGGCAGAGGCAATGTTATGCCAGTTCCAAGCCTAAAGCTCAAGAGTCCTTGCACACTTCTTATTCCTGGAAGCTTGCTCATCTGCCACATAAAGAAGCCGAGTCTAACATGAGGTTAATGAGAGACCCTGTGGAACAGAGATGAGCTGTACTGGGTAAGGCTGTCCTAGACCAGCCACGCCTAGCTGACCTGACACTGATAGCAATGTCAAGAATGAGCTCAGTTAAGGAAGATAATCACCACAGTGAGCTCACCTCTGATTTCTGACCTGCCGGACAGCAAGCTTAATAAATGGTCCTATTTTAAGTCCTTAAGTTTTAAGGTGGTTTGTTTCACAGCTTAATTGATATATCACCCAAAACACTTACCATTGGGAGTACAGACTCCCTAAATAAGAATTTACTAGTGCAAGCAAAACATAATATTAGCGTATGTTTGGCAAAGCATCCTAAATAGAATATTACTACTTGTTTATTTATTTGGAAGGAATGATGTTTTTATTTTCTTTGTATTAAAACCACTCTTTCTTTATTTTTCTTAGTACAGATTTTTGTACTCATGTACTAAAAATCTTTCTTAGTACAGATTTTTGACCTCACATGATGAGGTCAGGTGACAAGGTCAGATTTTTAAAATATTGTAAGAAAATGAAAATGTCAATAGCAGAATTAAAGAATGCATTGGATGCTAAATAAAGCAGAATTGATCTTTAGAAAATAGATTCAGTGGAATGGAAGATAGAATTGAGACATTCTATCAGGATGCAGAGGAAAAAATCAAACCAATACGAAAATGCCAAGAATTCATATAAAAATTCCAAAGCTGTAATAACTAAAACTGTGATGTTGGAACATGGAAAGACAAATTGACCAATGGCACACTTTTGGTCAATGGTCAACCCCCCCTTTCCCACCTCTCAATAACATGAAAAAAAATGTTTGACAGAGCTGATTTTCCTAATAAGAGGATAAAAGCTAAATTTTTTTGTTTATTTAAGGACACACATGTAATAAAATTATAACAAAAAGCAATAAAACATAAATACAAGATTTGAGGATTTATTAATGGTATAAAGTGAATGGTAAAGCTTCATTTCCTAAATGAGATGATAGGTACAAAAGTGTTAATGGAATTAGGCTATCTTGCATATATATTTTACTATTCTATTTATTCAAGCAATGTTTAATGAGCCATCTTTTATAAAGGATATTTCAGAATGAAAAATATAATGAAAAGTCAAGTGTATATAATATAAACATTTTTAACTTGGAGTTCTGCATTTAACATCTAACTCAAAAAGAGGTACATAAGCCAATATGTAAAATCAGAAATATTGATAAATGTGTTAGCTGTTATCACTGCAATCTAAAATTAAATACTTATTGAATTTTTTTAGTAAGTTCATAATAGATTCTAATTTTAGAATCAGGTATTAGAAGGCTATGGTACTTTTAATAATACTACAAAATGTTTATCATTGCACCCAAACTGTGGTCCTACAGACATGAACTGGGTAAGAATGATGAACATTTATTTTAAGTGACAAAATCTAGGTTTAAGAGAAAGTGACTCAGTCATTGAAATAAGTACAACTATCAGAACTGCTATAATTTATTGAGCACTTTTTTTGTGTGTGTTTGGCATTGTGCCCTGTGTGAATTGCTCAAGTAATCAACACCTTTTACAAAGTGACAGTTGAGCAAAGCTTTTGCCTTCTTTAGAGGGATATCAGCATCTCTGATAAGTTTAGACAGAAATATAAAGTTATGTGTTTACTTGTCAACCAGTTACACAGTCAAGTGCTCTGGAATGAATAGAAAAATCTTTTGAGGACATATTATCAATAATCTGTGGAAAACAGTTGCCTTATATGAAGACAGCTGTCATTAAAGTTCCTCAAATCAGAAAAGAGGCATTTAATGAGTAAGATAGAGGCAAGACCTCCATGACCTGGTTTTATCTAGTTTTGTGGGATAGTAGAGAGGATTCCATAAATAACATACTTCTTATCAGTCTAAATTCTGAATCAAGTTTTATTTAATACAAAGGAATCACTATTTGTGGAGAAAAACATCTTATTATTGGTAAATATTAGGCTAGAGCATATGTTTTTATTTATAGAGAAGAATAATTTCTTATAGAAAATCCCAGAATTAGTCAGACTTACTGGCAACCCTGAATCAGTAAAGAACTATCCCTGACAGGGCACGGTGCCTCGCTCCTGTAATCCTAGCACTTTGGGAGGCGGAGGTGGTCATATCACCTGAGGTTGGGAGTTTGAGACCAGCCTGACCAACATGGAGAAATCCTGTCTCTACTAAAAATACAAAATTAGCCAGGCATGGTGTCACATACCTGTAATCCCAGCTACTTGGGAGGCTGAGGCAGGAGAATCTCTTGAACCCAGGAGGCAGAGTTTGCAGTGAGCTGAGATCACATCACTGCACTCCAGCCTGGGCAACAAGAGTGAAACTCCATCTCAAAAAAAAAAAAAAAAAAAAAAAAAAAAAGGGAACTATCCTATAGTACTGCATCATCTTCACCACAAAGTGGAATACGTGACTGCTCCTAACAAAAGAGAGGGATGTACACGTTTGCCTATTATCTCTTTCCAAATAAACCAATTACATAACCCATTTCAACTCCTCAGGAATACAATAAGTGAAAGAAATGTAACTTTCCACATTTTACTCGCTTAGCTAATTGGACCCAATCATTTAGCCTATATAGGACATGATACATCTTCTCCATAAGAAGATCAAGTAGCCTATTAAGATAGACTTTGCTATAGTTTAGTTGTCTGTCCTCCCAAACTTTACGGTGAAATATGATCCCAATGTTGGAGGCAGCCTATAATAGAAGGTGTTTGAGTTAGGGAACAAATCTCTCAGGAATAGATTAGTACCCTCGGTGTGTGGAGGCAGTGAGGGGGTTCTTGCTCTTTTAGTTCCCATGAGAGCTGATTGGTAAAAAGAGGCTGGCACATGTCCCACTTCCTTTTTGGTTCCCCTGTTGCCATATGATCTCTGCACATGCCAGCTCCCCTTCACCTTCCACTGTGAGAGGAAGCAGCCTGAAGCTCCCGTCAGATGCCTGATCTTCTAGTCAACAGAATTGTGAGTCAAATAAACCCTTCTTATTTATAAGATACTCAGCCTCAGGTATTCCTGTAAAGCAACACAAATGGACTATGACAGAAAACTGGTACTGAGGAGTGGGGTGTTGCTATAAAGATACCTGAAAATGTGGAAATGGCTTTGAAACTGGGTAGTGGGCAGATATTTTAAGTGTTTGTGTGGCTGACAAGAAGAAGACAAAACACGAAGAAAAAATTTGGAACTTCTTACAGATTGGTTAAGTAATTATAACCAAGATGCTGATAGAAATATAGACAGTAAAGGCCATGTTGAGGAGGTCTCAGATAGAAATGAGGAATTTATTGGAAACCAGAGAAAAGCTTAGCCTTATTACACAGTAGCAAAGAATTTAGCTGCATTGTCCCATGCCCTAGGGCTTTGTGGAAGACTAAACATAAGTGTGATGACCCAGGGTATCTGGTTGTAGAAATTTCTAAGCAGCAAGGCCCTAAAGAAGTAATACAGCTACTTTTTTTTTACAACTTACAAACAGATATGACAGTAAAGGGATATTCTAAAGGCGGAATTTATAGTCAAGAGGGAATCACAGTGTGAAAATTTGAGAAATTTACAACCTGGCTATGTAGCAGACAAGGAAAGAGCATTTGCAAGAGACAGATCCAAGGGTGCTCTAGAGAAACCACTTGATAAAGAGATTAGCTGGACTAAAAGAAAGCCAGGAGCTAATAGTCAAGACAATGGGAAAAAGACCCTGAAGGCATTTCAGAAATCTTTGAGGCAAAAATTCCCATCACAGGCCCGGAGGCCTAAGAGGACAGAAGGGCCTGCAGTGCTGTTGCCCTGCACTATCTCAGGATGTTGCTCCTCAGATCCCAGCTGCTTCAGTTCCAACTACAGCTAATGGGGCCCAAATACTGCTTGGGCCACTGCTCCAGAGAGCACATGCAGTAAGCCTTAGTGGCATCCATATAATGCTAAGTCTGAAAGTGTCTAGAATACAAGACAGGTAGAGGTCTGGTGACTTCCACATGGATTTCAGAGGCTGTATCAGAAAGCTCGGGAGTGTAGATCTGCCTCAGGGGTAGAGCCACAGCAGTGGACAGTGAAGCTGTGGGAACAGAAATGTTGTAGATACCCTAGAATTACGGAGCCACCAGCCTCATGCAACTTCAGCCCAGAAAAGCCACAGGCACCAGACCCAAACCCGTGAAAGCAGCCACTTCTGCTGTGCCTTGCAAAGCCATAGGACCAGGGCTGCCTCAGGCTTTGGGAGCCCATCCCTGGCACCAGTGTACCCAGCATCCGGGACACTGAGCAAACGAGATTATTCTGGAGCTTAAAGACTTAATGTCTGCCCTGATGGATTTTGGACTTGCATGGGGCCTGTTATTTCTGTCTTTTAACCTGTTTCTTCCATTCCTCCCTTTTATAATAGGAATGTTTACCAACTACCTTTACCACCATTCTGTCTTGGAAGTAAAAAACCTATTTGATTTTACAGGCTCATAGGTAGAAGGAACTTGCCTTGAGTCTCAGATGAGACTCTGGACTTTGGGCTTTTGAGTTGATATTGGAATAAGCTAATAATACTTTGGGAGACTATTGAGAAGGAATGATTGTATTCTACAATATGAGAGTAATATGATTTTTGAGGGACCAAAGGCAAAGTGCTATATTAGGCATTGTTCCCCCAAACTTCATACTGAAATTTGATCCCAATGTTGGAGGTAGGGCTCTAATGTGAGGGGTTTAGGCCATGGGGGCAAGGCAGATCCCTCATGGAGATTAATGCCCTCCCTGTAGTGGGGTGGTAAGTGAGTTTTGCTCTAGTAGATCCTGTGACAGCTGGTTATTAAGAAAAAAAGAGCTTTTTATCTTTCCCCTCTTTCTTTTCTTTCCACTTACGGTGTGATCTCTGCACATGCTGGCTCCTCTTTGTCTTCCACCAGAAGCGGAAGCAGCCCAAGACTTTCACCAGGTGCTCAACCTTCCAGTCAGTCTTTATAAGTTACCATCTTTATAAATTACCCAGTCTCAGGAATTTCTTTATGGTAACATAAATGGATTAAGACAGACTTGTGTGCCGCTTCATAAGGCTACTTCTCACAATAGCAACCACTAATCCTATAGGTGTCCTCATGGACAATGCAGATTTTTGTCCAGAGGATTTCATTTTGCTGAGTTAAATGGCCAGCATCTGCTTAATGTTTCAAAGGCTTATGTGTTTGCTGAGCCTTGAGTGGCCCTAAATATTTCCTGAGGCCCAAGATGTCTCATACCTTCACTAAGACATGAGTTACTTCTCAACATTGCTGGAGTGTGCCTTCCATTTGCCTAATTCTCACTGGGCACATGTAGTACTGCCTCGACAGAAAGAGCTATTTGCCTGTGGACAAAGCTTCCATTAAGTTGCAGTGAGGTCAAAATAACTCAGGGCAAAAATCAAAGTTCCTTTCCCAATTTGCAAGAAGTAACAGCCAACCACGTAACTGTAAAAACAAGTCTTATGGACTAGCATAAACTTCCAAGGCCCCAAATCAACAAACAACAAATGAAATCTAAGGCCTAAATCTAGAGGAGATGTTCCCAACTTACAACCATTTGAGTGTATATTTTCCCCAAAAAAATACTTTCTCCCCAATTATTTCTCAAGGTTTGTGCCCTAATACACATTCTAACAATCCTAAATTAAATTACCCCCCTCAAAACAGCATTTAACTTCCCCATCACCCATCCTCATCTTTGTCTTAGGGGCAAAACCTGTCTCTGTAAATGTAAGACATGGAGAAAACCAAATAGGAACAATTACACCTTGCAGGTAAGCTGGCTCCCAGTAGAGAGAAGAGAAGAAGGTTAGGAACACACATTTCTAGTTTCGCCTTCCAAACCCAGGTACATCAACCCCACCCACCGTAGGAGAGATATAAGTGGATGGCAGGAGGACAAGTGTGTTACACTAATAGATAGTCCTCCACCTGGAAGAAAGCACAGAAATAAAAGCTGCTTTCTTTCATTCCTACTTTTCTCCCCTTAATATTTTGTACTCTAGTGCTTCTAGATTGATTATAATTCTAATTTTACACTCAGTGGTGTTTCATGCCATTGCGCCTTTGTCCATGCCATTTCCTCCTCATAATACTTGTTTTGGTCACCCTCCCATCCACCATCTCTGTACTCTCAGACACATTCTCTTCCTTCTTCCAGAACTAACTTCTACTCATTATTCAAGCTGAAGTTTAATGCCCCCTTTCCAAGAAGTCTTATTTTCCCTCTGAAGATCCTTGCACTCTCAAATCATTCACATAGTTCTCAAGGCTGTTCTGTTTCTAGGCAATGGCCATATATATTGAAAATATCTATGTATATACCTGTTCCTATGCTAAAGGAAAATGCTAGTGAATAAAATAATGCAGAAGTAATAAGGTAAAGTATGAATTCCTATAACACAAGTTACATTCATGAAGTAATTTTCAGTTGCAATAAAATGCTTTTAAAACTGTAACTTAAATAAAATAAAGCAATAATAGTAATTGTGCAGTGGAAATGTCATGTTTGCAGCATCCTTGATGTAGAAGCCATAACATCCGTGAATGTTCTATGTCCTGACATCATCTGATTCATTAGCTTATTTAGAAAAAAAAAAAAAACAACAACACTCTTACGGACATGCTTGAATGAAATAAATTCTATACTTAGAAACAAAGAAGTCTGGGCCAGGGTGAGGAGTGAAGACTTTAAATCATCCTTAACATTAGAAAGCAGCTATTATTTTTGAAATGCCCTTGTGGGGCTAGTTATTCTTACTTTACTATTTAGTTTATTAACAGACTTGTTGTTTTTCTACAAATCACTCATATTGGTTAGCTGTTTATAATTAGGAAAGACAAAACCTTTCTTAATGCAGAGACGAGTTGTTTGTCAAACAACAACAACAACAGAATGTGCCTAGTTAGTACCTAGTTATAATATCCTAGTTAGCACCCAGTTTATATCCTAGCAGTAACTTTAGTCTGCTTATGCACAGATAGTGAGTTCTCAGAGGGTCTTTGCTTTCTAAATACCATGATACCTTATAATATTTTGTAATTTACAAACACCTTTACTCATATGTTGTTTGGGTATCACAGCAATTCTAGGTGGTCAATATTATTACTTTGCCATTTTTCAGATGAGGAAATTAAGGCACTTAGCAGATCTTCAAATGCAGAGCAACTTATTCCAGTTCCAGTAATACTTCTATTATGCTACAGCTACACCTGGCCCAATCCTAATATGATATACAATAAACTCATTTCTGGTACACATCTAATGCAGTATTCAAAGTACCACTGATACGCAATTCACGATTTGTAACTGTTATTCATTCCTATAAAATAGTTACATTCATCAACTCAACGAACATGTATAAATTCCTTGTAGAGAATGAAACAAATCCAGGACTGAGGAAGACTGAAAAAACTTGACAAAGACAATAATATACATCGTTTTGACTTAAAAAGTTATTTTTTAGCTTGATTAATCTCAATAACCTAGTGGCTGTACTATTATTTACCTATTTATTATATTTCAGTTTTTTAAAGTTATTGGCCCAATTCAGTTTCCTTGAGTTTCTTTACTAATGAATTCATTTAATAGGTTAAACCATATGAAAAGGCCAACCTTAAGAAAGCTCTTGACCTACAAAAACAGTAATTTTATATGGTTTAATTTAGTGTTTCTGTAAATTGGGACAGAACAGGAATATTTTATCTCACCAAGTCAGTAAACAGGTAACATCAAATTTGATGAGATGCCATCCAGCCTAACACAGACTAGCAATTTCCAAAACAGTCAGCATTTTAGAAATAAATCTCATATCTAACATTATTTAATGCACTTTGAAGGAAGATTTCTGAGCCTTTTGGGGATGACTTTACCTGTATTTACATCACAGGAACATGAATATCACAACAGAGAAACACAAGTGTGTCAATGTGTTAACACAAGAAGCAATTTTTTTAGAGTATTTCAAATTATATCAGTCAATGGCAGTGACTCATTAAATGATTTTTTTCCAAGTTTTTTGTATATTTTATAATCTCTGAGGAGGAATTTAAAAATAAACATGTTAAGAAAATTCTGACTAGTTACACAAGGTTGAAATCCTGTCATGCGCTCTTACAAACTTTTTATTCTGATACATGCCATAGGTTAGAAGTCAGCATAATAAACACTGACTAAGAGATAAATTGTTGCAGGAAGTCAGGGTCCCTGAATGGAGGGACCAGCTGAAGCCATGGCAGAAGAACATAAATTGTGAAGATTTCATGGACATTTATCACTTCTCTAATCAATACCCTTGTGATTTCCTATGCCTGTCTACTTTAATCTCTTAATTCCATCATCTTCATAAGATGAGTATGTGTGTTGCCTCAGGACCCTGTGATGATTGCGTTAACTGCACAAATTGTTCATAAAGCATGTGTGTTTAAACAATATGAAATCTGGGCACCTTAAAAAAAGAACAGGATAACAGTGATGTTCAGGGAACAAGGGAGATAACCATTAGGTCTGACTGCCTGAGAGCCGGGCAGAACAGAGCCATATTTCTCTACTTACATGAGTGAATAGGAAAATTTTGCTGAATTATTTTTCTCAGCAAGCAACAGCCCTGAGAAAGAGAATGCATTCCTGGGGGAGGTCTCTGAAATGGCCACTCTGGGAATGTCTGTCTTATATGGTTGCAGATAAGGAATGAAATAAGCTCTGGTCTCCCATAGTGCTACCAGGCCTATTAGGACAAGGAAATTCCCACCTAGGAAATTTTAGTCAGACCAGTTGTCTGCTCTCAAACCCTGTCTCCTTATAAGATGTTATCAATGACAATAATGACAATGCATGCCCGAAACGTCATTAGCAATTTTAATTTTGCCCCGGTTCTATGATCTCACTCTGCTCCCATTTGCCTTGTGATATTTTATTGCCTTGTGAAGCAAGTGATCTCTGTGACCCACACCCTGTTTGTACACTCTCTCCCCTTTGAAAATCACTAATAAAAACTTGCTGGTTTCGTGGCTTTGGGGGCAACACGGAACTTGCCGACATGTGATGTCTCCTCTGGTCACCCAGCTTTAAAATTTCTCTCTTTTGTATTCTTTCCCTTTATTTCTCAGACCAGCCAACACTTAGGGAAGTAGAAAAGAACGTACATTGACTATTGGGGACTGGTTTCCCCCAATAATAAATGTTAAAGGTGATTGATTCATTTGTATAGCCACACCAAGCCTGCCATTATCTGCAACTGTAACTTAAAAGGAAAGCTTGTTTAGAACCGAAGAGCAACTTACAGGCACATATTAAAGGCTCCACATAAGAGTGTAATACAAAGATAAAATCAAAAAAGACCAGTTTATCTCAAAGCTATTTCTACATATTCAGATTTATCATCTTCTAAACCAGGAGCTGCAGATAAACAGTAAACCAATTACCACCACTCATTTCTATTCAGAATGGACAGTCTCAAGTCTTTCCTGGTCCATATCCCTGCTAAGGTCAATAAGACTTTACTATTCTTGAATTATTTACCTATATTCCTGTGTGATGATTAATAACAAGTGTTCACTTGACTGCATTGAAGGATACCCAGGTGGCTAGTAAGATACTGTTTCTTGAAGTGTCTGTGAGGGTATTGCCAGAAGAGATTGACATTTAAGCCTATAGACTGGGAGAGAAAGACCCATCCTCACTGTGGCACAATCCAATCAGCTGCTTGCACAGCTAGTACAAAGCAGGCAGAAGAAAGTAAAAGTAGCTTGTCGAGTCCTCTCACACACTCTCTCTCTCTCTCTGTCTCTCTCTTCCCGAGCTGGATGCTCTCCTTCTTCTACTCTTGCCCTTGGACATGAGACTCCAGGTTCTTTGGCATTTGGACTGTGGAACTTGCACCAGCAGTCTCCCAGGGGACCTCAGGTCTTTGGCCTCAGACTGGGGACTGGACTGTTGGCTTTCCTTGTTTTGAGGCTTTTGGACTTGGATTGAGACACACTAGGCTTCTCTCTTTCCTCAGCTTGCAGAAGGCCTATCTTGGGACTTCTTGTAATCATGTGAGCCAATTTTCCTTAATAAACTTTCTTTCATATGTACATACATCCTATTAGCTCTATACCTCTAGAAAACCCTAATACGTGCTATCACAAATTATCACAAACTTAATGGCTTAAAAGAATACAAATGCATTCTCTTATAGTTCTGGCTGGATATCAAAAATCAAGGTGTTGGCAGGACTGTGTTTTTTCTAGAGGTTTCAGAAAAGAATCCCTTTCCTTACTTTTTTGAGCTTCTACAGCTGCATTTTTTCCATTCTTCCATCTTCAAAGCCAGCAGCGTGGACACATGTTCTTCTCCTCTTCTGTGGTCAAATCTGCCTCTCTCTCATAAGGATCCTTGTAATAACATTTAGCAGCCACCCAGATAATTCAGGATAATCTCCTCATTTGAAGATTCCTAAATTAATCACATATGCAATGTCCATATTGCTCTATAAGATGACATTCACAGGCTCCGAAGATTAGGTCTTGAATGTCTTTGGGGGTCATTACTTAGCCTACCACACTTCTCAACACAACAGTGCTGGGTTGTGAAACCCATTTTTCTGAGATGATGTCTCTTTGAATTATGAATATAAAATATTAGAAATCTAAATTATCGTATTTGAACTTCACATTTTACAGATTATAAAACTGAAGTCTCCTAAGGGCTTCAATAAACTATCTTGAGTAGCATGGGTTATTAGGAGCAAAGCTGTGACTAGAGCCCAAGCCTCTTAATAACTATACCAATGTTTATTCCATCACCATCCAATGGTAGTGGAAACTATTACTTAGAAATAAAAGCTTGGAGGCAGTCATATGTGGAAAGTTCAATATACTAAGGTAATATTGCAATCTCTCAAGCATGGAGACAGGGGAAGACACTAGGTTATATAGGGCTTATATAGGCTTTTAGAACAGCCAATCAATTAGTCTCTTTTGTTGTACTGGTATTTGTTACTCTGTTTGATTCAGAAATGATTCTAAAATCACAAAAGGTGGATATTAGTGGCTTTCTCATAAACTTTTATAGACTTTCTTTCATACCTACCCTTAAGGAATGATTTGCTATAACAGATAGAAAAGAGAGAGGGAGGAGGAGAACAGGGTAAAAGGAAGAGGAAGAACGAAAGGGAGGGAAAGAGAGAAGAGAGGAAGGAGGAGAGAGAGAGATTTTCTTAGGTAGGCAGTAGGAGTCCTGTCTAGACAGCTCTAGCTTTCTTGAAAAACACAGAGGTAGCATTTTTTAGTTGCTATAGGATTTTATGTGAAAATTGTCTGCAGAATTTTCCCCTGAGTGGCATATGAGCATAACACGGGACATTGACAGCCTGATGTTGAATTTGTGCCTCCTGTATTGATTAGGATGCGTTCAGGTGAAAGTAACACACTACCTCCCTGCTGATAGCTTAACTCATAAAACTCAACTTGCTCATTTAACAAGAAATCTGAATGTAAGAGTCTCAGGAATGGTCCTACAACTTAGCAATGCCATTAAGGAGCCAAACTTTCCATGCTTCCACACCACCACCCTCAGTATGCTGATTCCTGTCCTCAGTCTTATTGCCTCATGGATGACACCAAATTGTGGTCACAGTTTCAGTCATTATGTCTTAATGCAAGAGTCCAAAGCAGAAATTTCATTTGGAAAGGGATGCAGAGGCAAAACAACACATCTTCTTGTACCTCTCTCAGGAAAGAAAAGCTTTACTAGGAGTTATCAATAGACTTCTCCTTACATCCCGGTGGGCATAAGTGGGTGAAAAGCTTTTCAAAGATTATTAACTAACAATGGGGAATTAAGTTATTATGATTGCCTTAGAACATTATATTTATCCTGTGTGGCTAAGTACATTGCTATAGATGAAGCAAGGAAACATTCTGTGATGAGAAAGAAACAAGGAAGTATTGTTGGTCAGGCCAAGGCAAATACATGCCACCATGATGACATATATACCACCTTCAGCTTCTTACTTGTCTCTTCTTCACTCTCAATCCCCTATCTCGACAGATGACATTTGTTTATTACTCTAGGTAATTTATCTGTCAATAAGTCTCTCCTCCAACTTATAACTCATTTAAAGGAGATGATAGATTAGATAGATAGAAGATATCTAGCTAGTTAGCCAGATAGATAGATAGATAGATAGATAGATAGATAGATAGATAGATAGATAAAATAGAAGGTTATCATAGAAGCTTAGATAGATAGATAGATAGATAGATAGATAGATAGATAGATAGATAGATAGACAGATAATAGAAGGTAGAGGGCTAAGGCCAAGACACAATCTTCAGTGGCTGTTATTTTTACAAGCTGTTTTCTTACACACAAAGTATATGTTAAAACAACCATGGACATGGAAGAAGCTATTGAGAGGTTTAGAAAGTATGCAGTATGGTATAGTACAACCTCAGTTACTGAGGTTACCATATGTTCTAGTTGGGCTGGGACAGTTCCATGTAACTGTTGCACTGTGTAAATTTGAATAGTGTCTGTTTTAACTTGCATAAATGTTCTGACTTGGGCTATGAATTATACAGTCACGTTACCTAGTGCTTCTTTTGCCGCAGTGTATGGGCACATGTAGAGATAAGAATGCTTTCATTTGTTTGTTTATCAGACAGGGTCTCACTCTCGTGGAGGCTAGAGTGCAGTGGCATGGTCATGGCTCACTGCAGCCTCAACCTCCTGGGCTGAAGAGATCCTTCTGATTCAGTCTCCTGAGTAGCTGGGACTACAGGCATGCACCCACACACCATACTAATTTTTAATTTTTTGTAGAGACAGGGTCTCACTGTGTTGCCCAGATAGCCTCAAACTCCTGGGCTCAAAGAATTCTCCCTCCTTGGCCTTCCAAAGTACAGGGATTATGAGCATGAGCCACTGTGCTCACTCCACATTTAAACTTTTGATTGAAAGTAATAGAAACTCAATTCAATCCAGACTAGTTTAGGAAGAAAAGAAGAATCTTTTGTCTTATGTAACCGAAACTTCCAAAGATAACTGGATTCAAGCATTGTATTTTAGAGCCTTGTGTCTTTTTCTGTGTTTCAGTGAATTTACCTTCAGGGAATAAAAACAATCACCTGTGACAGCCCTGTAGCCACACCCTAGCCACCTAGCAACCACAATGAAAGATGCCATCATTTTAAAGGCTCTGGCAGAAGATTCCTGGGTAGGAGACTCAGTGACCTGCATTGAGCCATGTGCCCATCTCTAAACCTACTGTTAGGTTCAGGAGGATAAAGTATTTTCATGGTCCAAGCTCGGGCTTCATGACCATCTCTGTGTCTGGGACAAATTTTGTGAAGTTAAAGAACCTAGCTCTGTTGAAACTCACGGAATAGCTTCCTCAGAGGAAAATCACTTCTGTTACAGAGAATTGGAAAAAGAAAGCTAAATGAAACAGATGTTCACTACCCTCAGGGATAATTCTTTGAAAAAATCTTTCAGGAGAAGCATGAGATGTTCCGCCTTTCCTACTGCAACATTGTATTTGTCTTCTAGCTCAAAAGTAGGCCCGCTATTTTCCTAAAATCCATTATATTCATAACATTAGAACAGAGAAGGAGGAAACATGCCTTAAATCATAGTCCTTTATTGTAATAAAGTTTACTTTGATTCACATTATCCATATGACTGCAGTTTCTAATTGTAAAACCAAAACACACGGAAAATTCAAACATAAAAGCAGTGCAAATTGTGTTTAAATGTCTCTTTCCAATGAGCTTTTCTCCCCCTACTTTTTCTGCCTGGGTTCTGTTTATGACATGGAAAGACTCACATGGCTAATGGCACATAGAGAGTTTTGGCTACTGAAGTATCTTGAAGTAGTGATGTGTGGGTAGAGAGGCCCTACCTTCCCTTATTACTTTGCATTACCCTTGTTTTGTAGTTCTCCTGCCTACAGAGGGAAGGATCAACCCCCAACCAACATCAAGATAACAGCATCATATATCACCTAGAGGATATAAAAGGCTTATTAAACACATGATGGGATTTTTTTTTTTTAGACAGAGCCTCGCTCTGTCGCCCAGGCTGGAGTGCAGTGGTGCAATCTTGGCTCACTGCAAGCTCCACCTCCTGGGTTCATTCCATTCTCCTACCTCAGCCTCCCAAGTAGCTGGTACTACAGGCACCTGCCACCATGCCTGGCTAATTTTTTGTATTTTTAGTAGAGACAGGGTTTTACCGTGTTAGCCAGGATGGTCTCAATCTCCTGACCTCGTGATCTGCCCACCTCGGCCTCCCAAAGTGCTGGGATTACAGGCGTGAGCCACCACGCCCAGCAGATGGGACTTTTTTAATAGAGCAGGGTAGGCACCCAAGCTGGTGGGGGGCAGCATGAGGAAAGAAAGAGGCAAGTGTCTCTGGTCTTTACTGTCCTTAGGGAATGGGACCGGGATGAGGAGGGTGAGGGTTGTTATGGGCAGAGGTTTGTAGGATTTGGTTCCACTTTTCTATGGACTTTAGATGTGAGACAAAAGGGAAAGGTAGAAAAAGTGGTGCCTCAAGCTGTTAGCAATCAAACATCTTTTAAAATGCAGGAATCTGACTGTTCACCGTCTTTAGAAACTCAGCTCCACCACTGACTAGCTGTGTGTTCTTGTTAAGTGATGTCAAGTTTCTGGGTTCACTTCTATTTTTGAAGAGGACCTTCACACTTTCTTCATAGTGTTATTGTGTGGATTAAATACATAACAGTAGAGGGCTTAATGTTTTGCATGATTCAAAATAAAATATATATAATAAAATATAAAATAAAATAAAAATATAACAAATACTATTTCCCCTTTCTCCTATGCCACTTAAACCTTCTTTATGCTCTACATGCTAAAGTCTAGAAGGCCATTTTTATTTAAGTATCTATTCAAATATGCGATCGAGATATATATATATATATATAAACATACAGCTGGCCCTCTGTATCCTTGTGTTCTACGTCTGTGAATTCAACCAAATGTGGATGCAATTTTTTTTTTTTTTTTGATAGAGTTTCACTCTTGTCACCCAGGCTAGAGTGCAGTGGTGCAATCTCGGCTCACTGTAACCTCTGCCTCCTGGGTTCAAGTGATTCACTAGCCTCCGCCTCCCTACTCGCTGGGATTATAGGCACCCAGCACCATGTCCAGCTAATTTTTGTATTTTCAGTAGAGACGGGGTTTCTCCATGTAGCCAGGCTGGTCTGGAACTCCTGACCTCAGGTGATCTGCACACCTTGGCCTCCCAAAGTCCTGGGATTATGGGCATAAGTCACCATGCCCGGCCTAAAATATTTTTTTAAAAAAGAGTGGTTGCATCTGTACTGAACCTCTATAGACTTTTGTCTTGTCATTATTCCCTAAACAATACAGTATGACAACTATTTACATAGCATTTACATTTTATTAGGTATTATAAGTAATCTAGAGATGATTTATTTATACAGAAGAATGCTCATAGGTTATATCCAAGTTACTGTGCTATTTTATGTAAGAGACTTGAGCATCCATAAATTATGGTGTTCAAGGGGTGTTCTGGAACCAATCCCACATGATACCAATGACATCTGTATATTTATTCAATTAAATACAAAAATACATAAACATATCCAAATATGTCCATGTTTGTCCAAATATGTTTATAAGAAAGGAACAAGGTAAAAGTAAAAGTTAACCCAAGAGAATGAATGGCTTAAAGGGTGCAAAATGTTGGTGCAATAGCCATCCCAGTAACTTCAACTCAACCTCCATAAACATCAGCCTACCTTGTATATCTATGTGAATTATGCATCATATCCAAAATGATGTTAAGGCAGACACCCTTTCTTCTTGAAGAAGCTTCCAGATGGATATAGGAAGTGCCCTCCATGACATGTGTCATTAACCTTTTCCTCAGCTTTACAAAATTTAGACAAGCATCTTCCTGTCTCTAGGACCCTAAAGTCCTTTTCCTTAAACCATTTACTTTAAGAAAACTTGTCATTCTAAATTCTTTCTCTGCCCCTTTAAAGTATATGCATATCTTTCCCAGGCTCTTGCCAGTTTTACAACCCTGGAAATGCCTTTCTCAACGACCTGAGAACCCTCTCTTTGAAATGTCATCAATTTTCAAGGAAAATAGCGCTCCTATCTCCAGGTCTTCACGAGAAGGTGCGTGTCTTGCTCCAAGTTGTAAAACTACTTCCTGCCTTGAAAATAAGAGCAAGTTTTTCCCTATGGGGAAGGCCAATTAGCAAACACAGATGGCCTATGTTTCCCCACCATCTCTCCAGCTCTTTTAAAAGCTCTCTGGCATTTTGTTTCAGCAGAGTTAAGCTCATGTGCTGGTTGCTGACCTCTCTTTCCTATTGCAATAACTTTAAACAAAGTCTTCTTCACCTGTTAAACTTTGTCAAGATGCAAGTTTGCTTTCACAAGTGCTCTCCTAACATCTGATTTTGTCATTGTTTTGTTTGCAGAAAGCAGTTTTATGCAGAGCTAGTAGGTATTTTTCTTTCCCCATTATTTCCGCCCCCCCCCCCCCGTGTGTGTGTGTGTGTGTGTGTGTGTGTGTGTGTGTGCATGTGTGTCACTGGGGAGCTCATGTGAATTCTGGTGCATTTTACCCAGGGAAGAAGAAATTTCATTTGAGCAATAAGTACACTCTAAATAACACTGGAGGAATCTACACTGCTCACTGCTCAAATGTTCCTCTGTGACTTCTAGATGAGATATTTACATACTGCAGATTTTTTTCCTTCTTATGGGTCAAAAGTTGTCATGTTGTTTACTTCAGTGTGAAGGGAACATTATTGCTTTCTGAGTACGGATAACACTCTGGTAGGGGAAACAGCAGCACTTTTTAAAACACGGGAAAGCACCAGAACATTTCTGGGTAGCTTGTTACATTTTAATGTTTCCAGGCTGGGCAAGGTGGAGCACACCTGTAGTTCCAGCAACTTGGGAAGCTGAGGCAAGAGGATTGCTTGAGCCCAGGAGCTTGAAGCTGCATTCAGCTATGATTGCACCAATGCATTCCAGCCTGGGAGACAGAGTGAGAAAATTATATATATATAATTTTGAGACAAGCTCTCACTCTGTTTTCCAGGCTGGAAGACATATATATATATATATCATCTGTTACAACTGAAATTTCACATCAGCGACAAACTGCCCTACCCACAGAAGGAAGTACTATATTTCTTGGTAATTCTGACCTGTTGCTGTCATGGCAATGTGGTGATGGTAACACGTTAGTGCCTGAATAGGAGGACCTAGAGCCTGAGAAATGCATGGCAGAGAAAAAAAATATATATATATATGTGTGTGTGTGTGTGTGTGTGTGTATACACACACATATATATATATTTCTTCTGTCATATATATATATATATATATATATATATATATGACAGAAGGACAACAGGTGGCTCCCGTAACAGAAAAGCCAGTGAGAACATTGTTAGAAGCAATTTATTTGCACCAAAGCTACCTCTATTTACATTATAAGTTTATGTATTTTACATAAGTTACATATCCAGATTATCCAGAAAATCTACAGTGCAATTTACATGTATAAATTTACATTTGTGATCTACTCATCAACATACTCCTACTCTCAGAGTTTCAAAATATAGCATATATCTATAAAGAATTTCATAAGCAGAATCAAAATAGTTGTGATCCTAAGCTTTTGGACCCTTTAAGATAATTCTGGTCACCCTAAATCAAGGTGTATCATATGCTATTGGTTGGAGTAAAAATAAATAATAGGGAAGAGGAGAGATAGGCTCATACCTTCAACCCGAAAGAGCAGAAGATTGTCAGAAAAAGAAAATCAACAACACAAAAGAAAGGTTTATTCAATAATACCAAGGAATAGAGCTCCAGGATAGAAGCTGCTACAGAAAGATAAGAGCAGCAAGCAGGGAGGCCGCCTCAAAACAAGGAGGAAAATCTAAGTGAATTCAGAACATTTCTTTCCAATATCAAAGAGAATATAAATGCTAATGTTACCCTGAATATTAAAATTATCTTTGTTTAAAAGAGCTGAGTAAATAATGATAGAAAACATTTATTTACTGAAGCTTTAAAGATATTTTATCCTTAAAAGTTTCTTTTAAAATTTTATCTTTATCTTATTTCATTTACATTTTAACATCTGTTAGGTAAGTTAAATTACATTTTATTATCTTAAATGAATGTTTACCATTTTAGATAGTTTTAAAAACACTTCTATATCACCGTATTAGTTTGCCATGTTTCCTAGGACAAAACATGTTACAAACTAAAACCATTTATTTCCACACATAGGTTGGACATTAAAGAACAAAATTCCTTCCCCTCACAGAGTTTACTGTCTACCTAAATATCACTAGTATTCCAACGTCTTCATTAGCACACGTTTACTATTATGTGAGTCTCTTGCCCAGGCAAACAGCTAGATTGCTCATTACAAAAACTTCCTGAAATGTCTACCAGCTCTTCACTAGAAAGCATGAAGTTATGCCCTAAGACTCTTCTGAACCCCTTGCCTCAAAATCCTTGTCTTGCAGTTTCTGCCAATCCTAAACTGTAATATCACGATTCTTATGCAATCCTATTTGTTCTCTACCCGGCAATGCTGATATTAAAAGGTATACCTTATCTTGCAACTGTCTAGTAAGTTTTCTAGTAAGTTCTAATCCTGTATTTTCCTCTCTGGAACATTATCCAAGCTTCAGGTGTAATGTTTTCTCTTAACAAGATAATCAATAAACTCAGTTTTGCCTTATCAACAGATTGTGATATTAGAGATGGAAATATCCAACAATGTTCATGTTTAAATGGCTAGACTTCCCATGTTATTCCTGAAGGCTTGAACTCCCAAGTCAAACTACAACTCTATCTGGGCACTGGATTTCCTGACCAAAGGGGACACGAATAATGTTCTCACACAGCTACTGTTGTTGTCTTCCCAACTTATCTTCCTCCCTCCCTCCCTCTGGTAACAGCATCCTTCTTTCCGTGGGAGATCCACTCCATATGGTTTGTCTGAGACTTTCCCCTCTCACATTCCAAAAATGTAACACATGATACTGTTGCAGAACTTTCTCCTCAGTTCAGCTAAAACCCAGCTCTTGTCACACAAGAAAGATTAGGCTCGCAGACACATAGAAGGGTGAGGAAAATGGAATTTATTGGGCGAACAGGAAAAACAACTCTCAGAAAAGCAAGAGAGTCCTGCTAGCAGGTTTCCCGCTTCACAGATTGAATCCCAGGTCACCACAAAGGAACAGGAGAGGCCGAACACCTCACCACTGCAAATGGCAGAAACTTCCCGAAGCTCCACGACATCGTACCAGTGGGCAGGTGGGCCCACTGGTACAATGATTCTCAGAAAGAATCACTTGGGAAAGGGCAGGCTTCATCCCGGACCAGCAGTCTAGTTTTTCAGCCTTCAGGCTGTTTCAGACTTGAAGGCAGGGCTCCACTGAGGTGGGGGTGCCTAAGCTGCCTCTATCACTACCAACCTGGACAACAAGAGCAGCCCATCCTCAAGGCACAGTACTTAGCACATTGTTATCAGTGGAAGAGACCTGAGTTACCCCAAGTCACTGCTGCCCTATCTGTATGGGTCTGTAGCAACTTCAGTCCTTGCCTCCTCAGTAAAAAGAATTCAACTAAGGGGCATAATGCAGAAAAAGAGATCAAGGCAAGTTCCAGAGAAGGAATGGCAGTTTATTTGAAAAGGTCTTAGAACAGGAAAGAAATGAAAATTTGCCTCAGAGGGACCTAAGTGGCACGCGAAGGTTGAAGACAGAAGGTTGAGTGCCCCGTTTAACTGGGATCCTAGGTCTTTTATAGGCTTGCCTCTTTCCCATGATTCTTCCCTTTTGACGGGTTTCCTGCATGCACAGTGCTTTCCTTACCCTTTTCCCTTTCCAGTTGTAAAAAGTAAAGTAGAGGTTCCTTTTCAAAGACTTTCTTCCCCATCTAATTAAGAATAAATAATAACTTCTCTTAGAAGCAAAATTTATTCAAAGACCTGTGCTAACATTCTTAAATATCTGCTAGTCGTAATAAAGAAATCAATGTACTTTATGTTCTTAGCTCCCACAATTTAACCTAAATATTTGCCCTGGCATGCTTATACTAGTCCAAGCAAGCATTAGTTCATAGCCTGTTCGTCTTCCTTATTTGAAGGTGTTTTTACCTTTCTCAGCAATTCCACAAGTTACTTCCTCCTTCCTTTGTTCTCCTCTGCCTTTGCTTCTTTTAAAAAGTTCAAAATTGCTAGCTGATCAAGACAAATACAGAATGTGAGGTCCCGTTCCAGCCAATGGAAACTGGACACAGCAGTAGGGAGGATGCGTCAGGTTATAAATGACCCTGTCTCCTTTGTTCGGTGTACTGTCATGGCAAAACTGATGGTGAGTGTATCCTTTCTGCAGAAAGTATAAAAATGGCCTTGCTGAGAAAATTAAATTTATGTTCAAGTGTTATTTCTTTATGGCACCAGGGAACAAGCATTTCAAACACAGTGGAGTGTTCCCCCACCCTGGAAGATCATACTTCACCATTTTCGACTCTTAACATGCATACCCAGGATGCTGCTTCTTCCTGGGGCCTGCATTTGGTTAACATTTTGTTGTTAACAAGTGTGGACCAGCAGGAAATGGCCTCTTCTGGGAGCTGCTGAATTACCATTTTTAGAGAGGAAATGCGAGAATCACTGAACCATCACCCAACATCCTTAGCGGGTGACGGGGGAGAGCCCTCTCCTGCCCCACTCTTGCCTAACTACCTATAACAACATGACCCAAGATGACATAGAGGCTCTCCAGTGACTTCGCCTATTTTGGCAAAGGGATATTTTCTTCTCCAGAATCTCAAAGTCTATAACTGATTTAAGTTTGGAGTTTAGTGGCCATCTGTCCCCACCCTGGTAAGAAGTTATTTGAGAAGGAAACCAGAACAAAAATAAAAAGGCTGGAGGGAAAAGACAGACAGGACTCCCCAGTGACTTGTATCTTCTGAATCTAGCCATTACCAAAATCTTACCCTTGCCTGTTTCTGTGAAATAACTGCACCATTTGAAATTAAATGATTTTTAGTGGTAAATGATCAATAAGTTCTCCTTTTAGTTCAACTTAGAGATTGGATTTCTGACACTTAAAACCAAAGTTTCTTCTGTGACACAGAGAAGAATTACCTTAATGAACTATTCTCACTGAGATGAAGTTAGTAACCCCAGGGCAGGACTGTAAATGCTGCCCTTTAGGTATTATAAAGCTAACATAAGTTTCTCAGAAAGTGTGTCCAGGTATTTCCACTAACTTTGGCTGGGCTGCAATCGCATTTGAAAATTCTTGGGCTTGGGCTCCAGTTGAGAGTCTAATGAATATGATCCTATTATTATGAGCAGCAATACCTCTTCTCACACATTGCCATTGAGAGTTTTATTCACAGTTCACTGATGTTTATGCTGGGTGGTTGCCTCTTTTATGTATCATGTAAATATTTTTTTATATTCATCTAGGAATCTTGATACTTAGGCTCCACACCATGCCTAAGAAGAATAAACACACTCTGCTGAGGAAATACATTTTGCTTTTCTTCCTTCCACCCTTACTCAAATAAATATAACTATTCTAATCAAAGATACCCACAGACCTTGGCATAGAATAAAAATAACTGGAAAACCATAAGGCAAATAGTCACTTTGCTTCAGGGAAAAAAGAACTAATCTTTGGCTGAATTTAGAAACCTGAAGAAGGGAAAATATTTATTCTGGATCCGACTTTATTCCAATTTCAATTACGCATATTACTTAAGTAGTCCCTCTACTGATAATTTATCAAATTGGCATACACAAATTGCCTGGCATACAGTAGTCATTGTTATATAATAATTTGCCTTTACTTCTCCTAATTCTCCATAAGAGACAATGTATCCGTGTTAACAGAGAAACCAAACTCTGCAAAATGTTTTGAAGAGGTTTATTCTGAGCAATAGGAGTGACCATGTCCTGGGAAACAGTTGCAAGAGGTCCTGAGAATTGTGTTTGGGTTACAGTTTGGTTTTATACATTGTAGGGAGACAGAATTACAGGCAAAGACATAAATCAATACATGGAAGGTATACATTGGTTTGGCCCAAAAAGAGGTCATAAAAGTCATAGGTGGGTTTCAGGGATTCTTTTGTTGACAAATTGTTTAAGGGAGTTAAGCTATTGTCTAAAGACTTATGGTCAGTGGAAAGGAATGCTGGAGTTAGATAAGCAGGTTGGCCAGGTGTGATGCTCACATCTGTAATCCCAGCACTTTGTGAGGCTGAGATGAGGATCCCTTGAGCCCAGAAGTTCAAAAATAGCCTGGACAACAAGCAAGACCTCATCTCTGCAAATCGGAAAAAGAAAATTAGTTGGGCATGGTGGCATGTGCCTGTAGGCCCAGCTACTTGGAAGGCTGAGGCAGGAGAATTGCTTGAGCATGGGTAGTTGAGGCTGTAGTGAGGTGTGATCTTGCTACTGCCCTCCAGCCTGGACAACGTAGTGAGAGCCTGCCTCAAAAATAAATAAATAACTAAATAAGCAGGTTGTAGAGGTCACGGTTCTTTTTACCTTCATAGGTAGCAACCCTTAGAGAAAATGGATGGTAAATGTCTCTTTTTGGACTTTATTTTTATGTATTGATTTTTCTTTTTTTTCTTTTTTTTTTTTTTTTTTTTTTTTTAGATACAGAGTCTTACTGTGTTGCCAGGCTAGTCTTGAACTCCTGGGCTCAAGCAATCCTCACGCATCAGCCTTGCAAAGTGCAAAGATTATAGGCACGAGCCACACCACACCTGACCTTTCTTCAGACCTTTAAAGGTATTAGACTCTCAGTTAATTTCTCCCAGATCCAGGAAAGGCCTAGAAAGGGAAAGCCTGGCTGCATGAATGAAGATTCTCTAAAGATACAAATTCCTCCCATAAAATACAGCTTTACAAACCCATTTCAAAACATGTCAAAGAAATACATTTTGGGGTAAAGTATTTTTATTTCCTTCAGGATCTGCTATCTATCATGTGATGCTATACGAGAGTCAGGTGAGAAAGTAAGCCACATTAGACTGGGTGAAATTTAAAAGCCGATTTAATGAGATTTTAGGGTTTGTACGTTGTGACAACCCTTATCTTGCATGGCCTTAGGTCTTGTTTATAATTTGGTATCTTATCACCACAAAGAATCTGTTTTGTCAGTCTTATGATCTCTATTTTAACCTTAATACTGGTCAGTTGTGCCTGAACTCCAAAAGGGGGGGATTAAAGTGAAGCATGTCTGACCACTCTTCCTGTCATGATCATGGCTGAAAATTTAGTTTTTCAGGTTTCTCTGGGGTACCTTGGCCAAGACGAAGTCCATTCAGTCTGCTGGGGAGACTTAGGGTTTTATTTTTGGTTTATATCAGCAGAAGCTAGGTTATGCTGTGGTAACACATCTCCTTCAATCTCAATAATTTACAACAAAATAAAAGTCCATATGGAAACTTTATGTTCATCTAAGATCTGATGCTGACAGAGCAGCCTCTAACTGGGACATTCCTAGTATTGTGGCAGAACTGGACAACCTATACCCTGTTGATAAAAACTGCCACTCCCATTTTGTTAACCAATGAGGAGGGGAACTTAACCCTTCCCCAGGAAAAGTAGCAAATATTTTGAAATAATAATATAGTCTACTCCATGTGAGGAGATATCTGCCCATGTGCTAGCATTAATCAACAGGAGTCAAGGAGAAAAACAGGGTACAACACTAAAAGTTCAGTGATCCTGTTATCTAACAGAGAGGATCTGGCCTGTAGGCAAGTAAGACATTCTGAAGATTTCAGTGGATCCTTCTTTTGTTTGAGCCCATCTTTCTTTGGCAACAAACACAGCAGTAACCATTTATTGGTTAAAATAATACCATGAAGAAGGCATACAGAAAACGGTGCTGAATTACAGACATCCTCAATGACAATCCATTCAATGGTCTTACCAGGACTTTTCTAAAGTTGATAAATTGGAGATTGCAGATGATTAAAAAGGTTATTTTCTTTTCAGTGCATTTTTCACATACGAGTTCATCATCTTCCTTACTCAGATCCTATAATTATTTTAATGTCCAAGAGAAAAGTAGAAGAAAGGAAATACTTCTTTTATTTGTTGGTAGATTTTTTTTCTTTTCAATAAGAAGAAATATCTGGGCCAGGCATAGTGGTTCACGCCTGTAATCCCAGACCTTCGGGAAACCCAGGCTGTTGAATCACTTGAAGCCAGGTGTCTGAGACCAGACTGGGCAACATATCAGACCCTGTCTATTCAAACAAACAAATAAATAAAAATAGAAACAAAACAACTGTGTTCACTTAGTTTTAGTTTTTTTTTTTTTTCTTTTTTCAATACAAGTAATAATGTCTTAGTATTCTCTTGCTTTTGCAATATGGAGCATGCTTATTAAATCAGAATGAGCTTCCTTCAGAAAGCAAATTATTTCAATAGTAGAGAGCAATATGAGTTTCATTTATAAAACCCAAAGGAAGAAAAATAGAAAAGCACTTGATCCAGCATTTCAATACTCTGAAAGATTGCATTGACAACATTTTCAAAGTAAACCACTGGACAGAACGATTCATGAGGATGCCAGAAGTCATTGATTCGGGGACATTGATATGGAGCGTTACTGGGTTGCTTGGTATATTTTGTAGCCAATCTGTTCATGCACAGATTTCTATATAGCCTTACTCTATAAAACTCACGTCGGAATCCTACTTGGCATTTAGTCAATTCCTTTTCCCAAACATGCCAGCTTAATCTTAGGAAAGTTTGAATAAAACGCTATAGTAAGGGGAAAAATAATATAACTTGCAATAAGATCCTAATATGTTATAAGAGGAAAACATATGGTCCCAGGATCTCTAAGGCATATTAGGGACAATTGGTTTTATTTAGTGCAGAAGTGCCTTTTAGTTGTCACTTTTGAAGTGACTATAATACAATAATTTATTTGGGATGAGTCAAATAAACTAACAGGATAAACAAAATTGGTATGATGAATAGTCTTACATGGCTCATCATGCCAACAAACATCCTAGCATGATGAATTACAGGCATTCTATCACAAGGAGGCTGGCTAGATTAGCTTCACAAGCTTATGTAAAATGTGTTACTTTAACAAAGTGAAAAGGAACAAGTGAATAAAAATTCTCCCCAGAAGCCATTATAAATAATTCATGCAAAATATTTTTTTAATTGGTACAAAATTCACTTTAAAGTGGGTGCAATTTTTTCCTACTATACCTCCTATTTCCAAAATTAGTCTGTATTCTGGGACCACACCAAATATACGGATGACTGAAATAAGTAGTGTAGTGTTATTTCCATCGATGAAGGGCATGTATCCCTTTTGGCTTCAAAAACTTTACCATCAATAAGGGTAAGGGTCTTATTTTATACTGTAGGGGCAAAAAGGCAGTATCTTTTCCTCACCCATTGCAAGGTACATGGCTGACACCCTTATAACAAGTGAGGTCAGCAAGAGAAAACCATAACAAATTTATTTAACTGAAGTTTTATGGGGCACAGGAGTAGACCTTATATTTTTATGCTTAGGTTCGACATAGTGTGGAACGACGTGTAGAAGCGCGATTAGACAAAAGGGGTGTGATCTAATGTTAATAAACTGAAAGGGGAACCCAGCAAAACGTGTTTGCTCAAATTCTTCTTGGCCTCTCTGTGTTGCATTCCTTCCTCAATGTATGAGGCAGGATACCTGTCACATGAGGGTCTTCAGGAGAAAAGGGAGAGGGTCGGAGAATGACATTTCTAGGTTTTATGGCTTGCTTGGAGGAGAGGAGTTCTAGTTTCTATGGTTCCCCTGAGGAAGAAGAATTCTAGCTTTGACAACTTGTTTCAGAGGAGAAATGGAGGAAGGAGAAAAGAGGGTGGATGAAGGTCAGAGAGCACTTATTGCTTCTGAGGCTCTTCCAACGTCCTTCAGTTCAAGGTACTCAGCATGCCAAAGCACCATACTTTGAGTATTATTTTCTGAACCCCAACAATGCCTTCACTGTAAAAATGGAAATAGTGCTCTAATGAGGAAGTTGGCTGTCCTCAGCACACTCACAATTCCCTTCATCTAAATCAGACCCAATTGCTGGACTGAACCACTGGTTATGCTTGTCTGAGTTAGAAGAATTCAGTTTTTATTCCAGCTCTTCTAATACAGACATTCAACATTGATACCATCACTTAAAACTGTCAGAGTTTTACTTCCTCTTTGGCATAAAGAGAGGAATGAGTTTTTTCAACTCTGGCAATCTGTAATTAATATAGTAAATAAAATTGAGATATCGTTGCATACATAGAAAAGATAATATATTGTATGGCCGAATTACAATTGATTTACCCTTCCTATTGTTGCACTAATAAAGCTAAAGCGTATAGACAATGCTGTTACATGAAAAACGTTTTCTTCTTCCTACTCAGGTCTGGTGGTTGGGGTTTGCGAAGTAACTGACAATAAATGAAGTAACAAAAGAAAAAACAAGATTTATTTTATTTACATGTTCACGTACAATAAGTAAAGGTTTATACTTATATATCAACTTAAAGGGGAGACTTTCAGGGTTTCAATGGGAGAGAATGAAAGGTTCTATCGAGCTTTTTAATGCTAATGGAAATGGGCATTCCGTCTCCAAGGCAGCTGAATTTGTAGGAAATTCCCTATATTAGTTCATTTTCACACTGCTTTACAAAACTATTTGAGACTGGGTAATTTATACAGAAAAGAAGTTTAATTGACTCACAGTTTCACACGGCTGGGGAGGCCTCAGGAAACTTATAATCGTGGCTGAAGGCAAAGGGGAAGCAAGGCACATCTTACATAGGGGCAGGAGAGAGAGAGCAAAGGGGGAAGTGCACACTTTCAAACCATTGGATCTTGTGAGAATTCACTGTCATGAAAACAGCATGGGAGCAATCTGACCCCAAAATTCAATCACCTCCCACCAGGTTCCTACCTTGACATTTGCAGATTACAATTGTAGATGAGATCTTGATGGAGACACAGAGGAAAACCATATCACTTCCTTAGAAAGGGGTGAATGCCAGCTGGCATTTTCAGGACAAAAGGCTTTAGCCAGATAAGGGGAAGTTCACGTAACTTTTCTTTCCAGCATCTTTTGTAGCTCAGACATTTTCACTTAAATAACCTTTCTGCCAACTCTGGGGACCTAAGTCTATCCCCACAACTTTACTTCTGCAGATTTATAGAACTCGAACCTGTCTTTGCTTTCTCTTCCGGAAGGAGTGACCATAAACATGATCTACTGCGGGAAGGAAGATATTTATTTTTTATAGAGTCTTTTGCTTGGACTTTCATTTGTATGTAAAAGAGAGATCTGCTAGGCTGTGTTTGTGATTTAAAGATAATTACACAGCATGTAGCCACATTAAGTTTGGAGAATTTTGCTCTTAAAGTCACTTTCAGAAAATAAGCAAAAGCCTAAGATTTCAAAAAAAAAAAATTATTATAATAAGATTTGTAGTCCTTATATATTTGTCTTAGACAAATTTACAAATACGTATGACTGTGTGTGTTGGTGTGTGTGTCTGTGTGTGTGTGTCTGTGTGACTATTCTTTAAGTTGCCCAACGTTGGTCTGCTCAGTACAATTTCAATACTTTAGATTTCATCCTTGTACTTTCAAGGTTGGTGATTTTGCCAATTTAGATTTATTCCTAGGTCACTGTAAACTTGAAACTTAAAGAACATCAAAGCTTTTATTTTCCATTTCATTTTTCTTTCCTCTAGGCCATAGATGAAGATCTTACAACCTTTAATGAATAGCTCATTTGTCCTTATGCTGACTGAGTTTTACTATCTTTTTAATCAAATAGTTGATATATGATGCCATCTCCAATCTTGCAGAATGATGCAGGAATCATAGCTGTCAGTTAAAATTTAGATCTCCCTGCAAGACGCAACACAAAAGCAAACTAAATTGATAAAGTTCTTCACTTTTAGGAATTCAGAACTTAAACCTGAGAAATAAAAATGAAATTCTAAGCCCCGCAAACAAGTGAGTGGACCATATGTTGGTCACGAGGACCCCAGAGAAACCTTGGAAGTTGAGTTCCCAGCCACGACAGGACATGAGGTTAGAGGGGCATTTTTGCAACCCCTCTCTTGCTAACTTACATCATTAGGCTTTCTTCCCTAAGAGCTAAGCAGAAACCAGTCTTTTCAAAAGACTCCACCACTGCTATCAACCAACCCCCTGACACTGCTCCACCGTTTTGTGTTTCCACAAAACAACCAATCAGCATTCTTTCCTGATAGAGACCGCCTACCACTGAGTGGTTCTGGCTAGTCTACTGAAGATGCAGAGTGAGGGTTTTCATGTCCTCTGCTTCACCTTTTGACATCAGAGGAACAAAACCTCCACCCTCAGATCATGCTAACGCTGCTACTTTTTTTTTTTTTTAACATGGGACCCATGGAAGGGCCTGAAGCTCAATTGCACATGTGCATGTTTTCCTTTCATAAATATTCATGTCTTTTACAATAGCTTACTGAATATGTATATATGGCTATCTCATTCAGCATAAATTCCTTCGTATTCTTCCCATCCTCAAGTATCTTTTTCTGACTCCCTTCCACAGACTATGCTTCCAGCCTGTCAGAATGGCCACCCTGTAGGCTTCTGCTTAGCTGATTTTCTTTTCCGTTTTTTTTTTTTTTTTTTTCTGAGAGAGGGTCTTGCTCTGTCACCAACTAGAGTGCAGTGATACAATCACTGCTCACTGCAGCCTCAATTTTTCAGGCTCAAGGAATTCTCCCATCTCAGCCTCCCAAGTAGCTAGGACTACAGGTGTGTGTCACTGTGCCTGATTAATTTTTTTTTTATTTATTTCTTTTGAAGAGGCAGGGTTTCACTATGCTCAGGCTGGTCTTGAACTCCCGGGTTAAGCAATCCTCCTGCCTCAACCTCCTGAAGTGCTGGGATTACTGGCATGAGGCACCATGTATGGCCAGCTTAGCTGATTTTTTATACAAAATTATTGCTGTGTTTTGATCCTAAAGATTCAAGGAAACATGGAATACATTATTCTAAACAAGGAAACATTTTTCATATGGTCAGTGGCTCTTAACCAGGGGCAATTTTTTACTTGCAATGACAACTGACAGTATCTGGAGGTTTATTTGTGTACCCCAACTGGGCAGGTGCTACTGGGATCTCGGTAGAGGCCAGCAATGATACTTATTAAACATTGTAGGAGACCAGAATATGCTACCCCAGAATATGAAGAATGGTTGTGCTAAAGGCAATTGAGAAACAGATGAAGGACAGCTTTCTCCTCCCTTGCTCTATTTGCCTAACCAGGACATATATTTACAAAGACAAAAGGTATTCTCCCCCGCCACCTATTTCTGCCAGGAAGAACAAGGTTAACTACTGAAGTAAACTTTGGACCGTTATCATCTGAATATGATACTAGAGGAATCTATATTAACAAGCTTCGCCATGTAGCCCTTATCTGTCATTTATTTGCCTTCCCACAAATTGCTGCCCTGAGATACCAAAAATACTTTTACTTTTTATTGTCACTTCTCCAAAAATTTACTGTACTTTGTTGAAAATGTTATAAAGCTGGTGTTCAAAGTCATCTCTTTGAGAATGACTCATTCCCTGGGTATCTGCCATGTACATATGAAATATACATATTAAATAAGCTTCTGTTTTGTTGTTGTTGTTGTTGTTAATCTGTCTTTAGTCACAGGGGTCTATTCCAACTAAGAACCTATCAGAATTGAAAAAAATATATATTTTCCCCCTGCAATATTCTACAATGCAAAAGAAAGTACCCCCCCCCCCAACCCCACCACACACACACACACACACACACACACACACACACACACACAAATAATCATCAGGCTCAAAACAGGAAAGCACACGCAGATTTCAAACTTTGTTATACCTCGAGGACATATGGTTTGCTCCATAGATCTCTGCATAGTGGGTGCTCTATTTTTAACTTTACCAGAAAATGTATTCAAATATATTACAAAATTAGGAGATATTTGGGTAAACAGTGACTTATTCTTTGTTTAAGAAACAAAAATAGACAAAACAAAACAAAATAAAAACCCTTCTTTTAGGGATTAACTACATGATTTTTGCTAACATGAGTTTGCCCACATACTAAGATAAGCGGCCTACTAATCCTGAGCTGGCAATTAAGTCCTAGATCTTCTATCTGCTGAAACAGAAGACAATTAAAGCCAAAATCTGAATCATAAAAGTATATTGTTGGTGTTAAACAATTTATACCCATATGAAGTAAAATTACTCTTCAAAAGAGAAACACAGCTAACAGTACCAAATTTTCACCCAATGGACACGTATGAAATATTGGTTATGCTTCTAAAGGTTGTATTCCCCTTCTAAAATCATATTTATGAATAAGTAAAAATTCAGGATATTAGTCAAATCAGGCCTCAGCCCAAATGAAATATTATAGTTGATTCATTCTCCTTCACAATGAAAAGTATAAGTTATCTTTCTAAAGTAAAAAATCTAAAGATGTTACTCCTTCAATATAAAAATCCACTGTTTCCCTGACTAAGAGACCCTTCACAAAATAATTCCAAATGAGTTCTTTAATCTTATATATCTCTTTTTTCTATTACCTGTGATCCAATCACAAATGGTTTTTGCTCTTCATTTCTTCACCAAGTGTTGCATGCCCTTTCAAGATTTCCTGCCTTTATACATTTTAATGTGAATATCGTCTTGTCCCAAGCAACTTTGGATGCCATGTTTCTGCTCACACATCATCAATTACAGAAAGTTTTCCAAACCTACCCCTCTTATTTCCCTTCAAATGCACTAAGTAATGTTTTCTTCTATTTTTTTAACCTGTACCACTTGATCAGCATCAAAAACTAGTATTATAACTGTTTATCCACATATTCTTGATGGATTTTATTCACTGTTGTATCCCTAACATGCAAGTATGACACACAGTAGATGCCAACTTACTGTGCTTGCTGAAAATGTGTTTATATAAAGGAATTGATTTTGTAACAAGAATTTCAATTACTATAATTTGATTTTGATTAAGGCATTTTATAAACTCACTACACATGAATAAGGTTATTGATTTGGTGGTAGAAATTTAAATGTTTTCAATGAACAAACATCCACCAAATAATTATGAATATATGATCATTAATAAAAATATTGATATTCATTTGAAAACCTAAGACTTGTTCAACACTTGGTGCTACAAAAATCTGAATGTTTATGATTTTCTAAAATTCAGGTATTGACACCTAATCAGCCATCTGACAGTGTTAGAAAGCAAGGTAGCAGATGATTAAGTCATGAAGCCAGAGCTCTCATGAAGGGAATTAGTGTCCTTGTGAAAGAGGCTCCGTAGCTCCACTCGCCACTTTTATCAAGTGAAGTTACAGCAGGAAGATGGCCATTTATTAACAAATAAATTGGTTCTCACCAGACACTGATTCTGCCAGCAACTTGTTCTTGGAGTTCCTTGCCTCCAGAATAATAACAAATAAATTTCTGTTACTTATAAGGTACCCAGTTTATAGCATTTTTGTTATAGAAGTCGAAATGAACTGAGAGAAAAGTCTTATCCAGAAGTGGAGCATTTCTGTAACAGATACTTAAAATGTAGAAGTGGCTTTGGAATTGGGTTATGGGTAACGGCTGGAAGAATTTTAAGGTTCACACTAGAAAAAGCATACATTGCTGTGAACAGACCATAAAGGACAATTTTGCTGATGGCTCAGAATATTAGAAGAGCTATGGAGAAAGCTTCAGTCTTTTTAGAGAATACCTAAGTAGTCATAATCAGAATGTCGGTAGCAATATAGACATTAAAGGCCATGCTGATGAGGTCTCAGATGGAAATGAGGAACACATTATTGGAAAATGGAGGAGAGGCAATTGTTGTTATAAAGTAATAAAGAACTCAGCTGAAATTCGTATATGTCCTAGTGTTTTATGGAAGGCAGAAGTTGGATATTTGGTTGAGGAAATTTTTAAGCAAAGCACTGAAGGGTACAGCTTGGTTTCTCTTGAGTAGTTACGGTAAAACACAAGAGGAGAAATAACAATGACAGCATTGTTAATCAAAAGGAAATAGAACTGGAAAATTAAGAAAATTCTTATCCTATTCATATTAAAATGAATGGAAAAGCACGTTTAAGAGAGAAGTGTGTGACCAAATGACATTCATTGATGAGTATGAATCTACCATATCCAGAGAAGCTTTTTCATCAAGACAATGGAACAATAAGGACAAAGGAATTTTGGAGATTATCAGGGCTTCTGGCCTATCACAGAATGATTTTGAAGGAGGAGTTATGGGCCCCCGCAGAACCTCAGTGCTCTCTGTGTGACACCATAGCAAGAATCTGCTCATGACATTCCAATGTTGTGCTCCTCAGCTGCCGCAGATACAGCACAACTCACTGTGGCTGCCGCTGTAGAGAGTACAGGTTATAAACCTTGGTGGTGTCCACACAGTGCCATCTCTACTGGTACACAAGAGTGCGTGAGCTGTAGAGCATGGCTGCCTCCACACAGATTTCAAAGGATGCCCTAGAGACCCACAGGGCCCCAGCAGAGAACCGCCAAGGGAGTAGACCTGCTGCAGGGAGTCCCTACTTGGGCAATGTCCAGCAGAGCTCTGAGGATGGTTTCCATTAAGGATCTCAGACCAGTAGTCCCACGAGAGGACAATTCCAGCCCAGGATAGCCATGGGCACATTACCCAGCCATACAGCTGTGATGTTGGTGGGGCTATGCAGAGAACCACTATAGGCCTGGATGGCAGAACCTTGTGTCAAAGAATATTATTCTCTTCTTAAGATTTTGAACTTGTATAGGATTGTTACCCCTTTCTTCTTTTCTGTTTATCCCTTGTGGAATGAGAATATCTAGCCTAAGCCTGTCCTACTGAGACAGGATTGTTCCCTTGACCTTGACCTCCTTCGTGGGCAGGAAGTGGAGTGACTCGTTTCACTCATTCTCCCACTGGCCACTTCTTGTGAGAGGGAGTGTGTGAGCAAGTGAGTGCAGGAACTGGATGGAATGAACTCTGGAACTGGCTTGTCACTCCTCTCTGGCAGAAGCAGGCTCTGTGCAGTCTCCACAGCAATGTCCAAGCCCTTGCCCTCTCCACACCTGGGTACTTGTGCAGCGTCCAGGAAGAATCAGGTCACACAAACAGTTTGAAGGATAGTGTATGCAGAGGACTTCCTGGCCAATGGAAGTGGCTCTCAGTGGTATGGGGAGTTGGAAAGGGGATGGTTCAAGAAGAAGGTGACCTTTCTCTGAAGCCACACCATCTGAACTTAACCATGTCTATCCATAGTCTCTAGCACTCAGTTTCTTCTCTGCTTACTGCTCAGCCACTTGTATTGCTCTGGCAGCTCAGGTATTTTTTTTTTATGGGCACAGGATGGTGCATGGCAGGCCAAAAAGGCAATATCTGGGCAGAAAAATGGGGTCAGCTGTTTTCACTTAGGGCAGTTCCAGGCTTCAGGGTGGGGGTTTAGCCAGGACCCCAGCTGTTCTGTATCACTACCACTGTATTTTTGAAACATGTAGCATGTTTTATTTCATAAGTTCACAGTTATAGTGCAATTTGTTTTGCAATGAATTATACGTTGAGTTTCACCTATGTTTAATTCAGAGCTATTAAGACGAGACACTGGACTTGACTTTGAAGTTAATGTTGGAATGAGCTAAGATTTTCGAGGACATTAGGATGGTATTAATATGTTTTGCATGAGAGCACATAAATTTGGAGGGAGTCTGAATGGTTGTGTCCCCCATCAGAATCTATATGCTAAAACCTAATCACCAATGTGATGGTGCTGGGAGATGGGTGTTTGGGATGTGAGTAGCTCATGGGGCAGAGCCCTCATGAATGGGATTCATGCCTTTCAAAAGAAGCCTGAGAGTGCTGCCTTGCCTCCTTCTACCAGGAGAGAAGTCACCATCTATTAACCAGAAAATGGGCCTTCACTAGGTATTGAATCTGCTGATCCTTGGATGTTGAACTTCCCAGATTCCAAAACTATCAGAAATAAATTTCTGTAGCTTATAAACTACTCAGTTCATGGCATTTTCTGGTAGTTGCACAAACAGACTAAGAAACTTGGCAATTCTAAGAGTGTAAAATAGTATCCTGATGTTAAGAACCCTATTGTCAAGTTTAAATACAAGGCAGGTTCAGAATGGGAAATAAAAATAAGTAAAATAATCCAGTGTTTATTACTTTCTGGCAAACATTAGTGCTCAAAAAATTTTATCTTAATAATGATAACAATGATAGCAGTGATAATTCTAAACATCAACTGAGCTATAAAGACATTAAAGATCTTATAGGCATTAAGGGGAAAGATCATGTGGACAGGAGCAGTATGGTAAGACTTCATGAAAAGAAGTATAGGAACTAGATAATTTGAAAATGGAGAAAAGATATTGTTCATAGGTAGTTGGCATATGGACAAAGGTGTATAAGTAAGAAAATGATCTTGTCTAGGAAGGTAGTAGTTAGAAAAGATTAGAGAACAATAGGTAAGGTCTAGGTTGTATTAATAGGATATTTTACATGTCTGGTCTCAAAGTTTGATTTTTATCCTGAATGTTATTGTGAACCACCAGAAGTTTATGAATAGGAAGAACAATATTGAAAGGAGTGCTTTGAACGAGCCTTGCAACTATGTCCTGGGGAAAGGTGTTGGCTTGAAGAGAGATAAGCAAATAACTAGTTAGAAGATCACTTAAATATGAATTAAATAATACAGTACTATTTGAGCAAACATTACTTATCTTTGCAAATCATTCTAGCAGAAGAAAAATATTAATATGTGGCCAACTTCCCAAGAGAGTCTATAATTTTTTTGAGAAGTGAGATTCAAATACAAGAAATAGACCTAGAATGATAAATAAGATAGAATATAATGTGATAGTGTCCTTAACTAAATGATACACATAGTAACAGAAACAGATAAAAGAAAAAGAACATGACAGATATAAGGGAAGACATCTTGAAAAAAGTGACATTTGAGTTTGTTGTAAAATAATAACATTTAAGTGGCCAGAAAGGAATATAAAAAAGATGTTTTGATGGGAACACATTGTAAGCAAAAGTGTGGAGATATGAATGAGTACAGCTTGTGCTTGGGACAATAAGCATAAAATGTGTGCTTGATGAATCTATGCAGGGGTTAAGGGAAGGATGGATAAATTAATAATGCCTAATTAGGTATCCAAATGGAATATTAGATCAAGTTGTGTTCATTATTGAATTCTCTACTCCATGCTAGGCATTGGCTAATATTTCCAGATGTGGGTTTGTTTCGTGCTCATAACATTCCCGTGAAGTCGATATCATCCCCTACCTAGAGATGCAGAAACTGAGGCTTGTAAAGCTTGAGTTAGAAAACAGGAATTTGACAAACATTTTCAAACCCCCAATATGTGGCATAAAGTGCTAGAGTTATTGATAGTCAATATTTGAATTCACATCTGTTTCACTCCAAAGACCTTGCACTCTCACCATCCCACGCTGCCACTGGCCACGGGACAACCCAAAGCCCATCTAGAGTTTTGAATAAGTGAGTGGAAGGAGGTAACTATGACTGAAATTTCAAGTTCACACTAAGTATCACATCCTCATGTTGCCTAACAATGTTTTCCAGCTCTATGTTAATGTAGTGTCCCTTTTATTGCATCCTTTAAAAGTCTTTCTTAGTCATAAAAAGTAGTTTTTAAAACTAGAGTTATAAATGGGGCCATAAGCTGGTGCTTTGCAATTCAGCTGAAATCATTAGAAGGCAGCACTGACATCCTATCTTACACTCCGCATGTGGAGGGTGGCTCAGACTCTGCAGGCTACAAACCTGAGCTGAGACACATCAGAAAGAGCAAGTTAGTGGGCTGTACTGCAGAGCCTTCAGAGAAAGAAAATCACATCACATCATCTCACAGCTATGTGTAGAAAACCATAATGGGCTTAAATGAGATTTAAATTCACTGGACACATGCCTGCAGTGACAATTATAAAGACCTTCAAGCAAACAAGAAAATTAGGCCAGAAAAGAAGCTATGTCTAAAACTTCCCATTAAAAACATGACTTCTCGCTCTTTCTGCATGCACACACACACACACACCCCAACATACACACACCCCAACATACATGCACATCCCAACATACAAGCACATATTCACATAGAAACACACCAACATACACACAGAGGCCAACATATAGACACACATACCAACACACTCACAAACACCAACATACACATACACACCAACATACATATGCTCATACACACATACACTAACATGCTTGTATGCACATAGAAACACCTGTCACTTGCCGCTGATTTAGCTGCAGAAATTATGCCTTATAGGAAGACTATTTTATCTTTTCTTTTAATTTTTTAATTTTTTTTTTTTGAGACAGGATCTTGCTCTGTCATCCAGGCTAGAGTGCAGTAGTGCTATCATGGCTCACTGCAGCCTCAACCTTCTAGGTTCAAGTGACCTTCCTGTCTCAGCCTTCTGAGTAGTTGACATCACAAGTATGTGCCACTGTGCCTGGCTAATTGTTTTATTTTAATTTTTTATAGAGATGAGATCTCAGTATGTTGCCCAGGGTGGTCCCAAACTCCTGGGCTCAAGGAATTCTCCTGCCTTGTCTTCCAAAAGGGCTGTGATTATGGGTGTGAGCCACCACGCCCGGCTGAGAAAGATGATTTTAAAATGCATGTACTACTTAATTTCAGCCAATCCAAATACAACCACCACAGGATCTTAGACAAAAAACTACATGAGTTTAACATGCAGCAAAATTATTTACTTATTTAATTGAATCTTCATGGAATATTTGCCTCTAGAGTTGAAGTTAAGCAATTAAATCTTGTGGAACGAATATAAGAACTACAGTCTAAACAGAGTTCTAGTAATCGTTTACCATTTACTAGTAATGGAACTTTAAAAAGTTCTATATTATCTCACTCTAAGTGTTATAGCCTACAAAATGAGGTAATATCTACTACATTGCATGGTTTTTGTGAATGATATTCAAGATCAAGTAAAGTGACTTGTCCTGCATCTATCATAAATAGAGGGTATTCAATGAATACTAAGCCCATTAACCTTTTCTGTGTTGTCTTGTTTGAGATCCCTGAGAGGCAGACCCTTAGACACAGATTCAAGTGTAAGCAGTTGTTTGGGAGGTGATAGTAGGGAAAGGAAGAAGGGATGCAGAGAATGAAGCTGATAAAGAATAAGTCGTCCAGCCACAGGGCTTTGGGAAACTAAAGCTCAATTTCACTGTGGAAATCTGGGTGACAAAGTAGAACATACCTTAAATTATATCAAAAGAGAAGTGAAGAAGCTGGGCTGTATCTACTCCCCATCTTTCCTGGGCAAAGGGGTGCCTAGTGTGGTACTCTCTGTCATTTCTGCCTTGTCATATATGCTTGCCTAGGGTGCTCCCCTACCCCCAAAAAAAAGAAACGAAAAAAAAGTTCTGAAGCACAGAGAGCCACATATGTTCACAGTAAATGACCCTCAGAGTTGAGGGAGGTGAGGGTCAAGAGGATGTGGAGAACATCAACAACATCTACTAACAGAATATATAGAAAAAATATTTTTAAAATATCCTCTTTTCCAAGATTTACCAAGATTCAGTCCTCATCCCTTTGATTCTCTAAATGAGGGTTCCATTTCCTGATTTATCCCAAGCTTCCTGTACATAGAAGGTATTTCATAGGTATTTTGATACATTTTATAATATATACTACTTTTTCTTTACTTCTTAAGGAACTGGCACTGTGATAAGTGATGCAGATACATTATTTATATATTATTTCATTTGATCATCATTATTTCTCTATTTTCCTTACTTAATGGAGGACAGAAACAAATGAGAGAAATTAGAAAAATGTACTATATATCTGAATCCCGAATCCATGAGCTTAATTACCATCATATTACCTTCTTCCTCACTCTCACACCTTTGCAGAGCTCCTTCACTTCCTCCTTCTTCTTTAGATATCACAGCATGCCTTCAAATTCTCTCTCTCTAAAGTGAAGCCCTTTTCCTCCTCCACAAATTTCTGCTTATGTCTAGGGTATCAGACTTGGATCCTCTGAGTCATCCCTGACGCTGCTCAGCCTCCTCAGTACAATATTCACAAGTATATGTATCAGTGTATGCTACCTGTCCTTTAATTGATTCCCTGCTATATGCTAACAAGATATATGACTAGGATCTTATCAAGAATCCTCTTATGAATATTTGTGAAAGTCCACATGTTAATCTGGACATACATATCATGAAAAAAACAACAGTCAAGGACCACAAATGAGGTACACATGTAATGCTATATGCAAAAGCAAGATGATAAGATTATAAAATTTTCCAAAGTGTTTCCATGACTCCCTTTCTTCTCCTGCAGAAGACCCACTATTTCAAAGTACACTTCCATCTTAAAGAGAAGAAGAATCTGGCTTTTCTTTTCTTTTCTTTTTTTTTTTTTTTTTTTTTTTTTGCATATCTTGGCTGTTAACAACCCCCTTGGAATCACAGTGATTAGCTGGAGGTTGGGTTCTTCATTACTGCTTCAGTGCTGGCTAGAATGACAAAAGTTCTTAGGAAAGTTTAAGACAAAGTCTTTAACTTTTGCCAGTTTCTTCTCAGGCTTAGATGCTGGCAGAACATACTTTTTAAGACTTTGTGATAATTCAGTAATTGGGAATTTCAGATCTAAAAAAGTCTTTTAAATCCTAAAGATACTAAAATATACAACATAACTACTTATATCTCAAATGCGGACAATGTCATCAAGATGAGGCTAATGGTGATAACACCATGTTGTACTGGTTGAGCACTTATATCCACAAACAACAGCTATCTGTTATCTACTATGAAATGAGAATAGCTAGGTATGGTGGATACAGAGAGAATGAGATACTCAGAGACATATCCCAGGGGAAGTGAACGATGGGGATGCTTAGTGATCTCATATCCTACATGGAGTTTGAGGCACAAATGGAAATTTTCAAGGTGAACCGCTGTCTCTCTCAGCCACTCAGAAGTCATAGAATTATCCATGAGATCTGATGGAATCTGCTAAACAAAGGAGGTCATCAATCTGCTGACCATGATAGAAGTCTCTGTCTAGGAATTTGTGCCGTTTTATCTAAAATGATGATCAAATGGCTCTTAACAATAGTAAGTATATGATCTATTAATAGAGAATAAGGAAAACCATCCAACATCAAAATGCCTCAGTCGGTCCTAACATGCCTCAGTATTAAGAAATAAGTGAAATACACCATAAGCCAGGCATTCGCTTAAATAAGACAATTGCCAACCAAGCCTCTAGACCCCCATATTCCTTCAAATCATTTATATTCATTCCAAATGAAACCATGAGGTGCTTATTTCTGTAGCCCACTGAACTGTAAAGCTTCTACTGCAAGGACAGCTTAATTCATATTTATTGTCTTGGAACTTATTCCACACTTTTATTTTTCCTTTCGTTTTTTAATTTTTTTAAGAATAAAGCCTTACTATGTTGCCCAGCCTGAACTTGAACTCCTGGGTTGAAGCTGTTCTCCCACGTCAACCTCTTGAGTAGCCGGGACTACAGGTGAGTGCCACCTGGACTGGTGATTTCCTTTTTAAACATTAAAAGCTATTACACACAAAATGACAGTTACAGAGACAAATACATCACATGCTGTTTTGCCTACCAATACAATTAACAAGGCTAGACTTCTAACATATTGGCTCCAGACATTTTCAGATAAATGAAACATAGATCCAGTTGAAGTCCCCTTCGCACCTCTGCCCCATAAAATTACCTCCTTCCCTCTTTGGAGGCATCACTGTTTTGAAGTTTGTGTTCACTCCTCCTAATTTTTCTATATATTTTTGTATTTATAATTAAGATCTAATTATTTTGTCTATTTTTGACTATTTGTACATCTTATTTAAAAGGGTCACAGGAAAGTATCATTACACAGCTTGCTTTTTTTCACTTTGTATTTGGGGATCTATTCAAGTAGATACATTTGGATCTTGTTATCATTTTATCTGGTATACAGTATTCCATCCTGTGGATTTCCCATCACGAAAAACCTATTCCCATAATAATGTTGAAATGGTTTAGATGTCTTATCTCGGTCAGTTCTCATGTTGAAATGTGACCTAAAATGCTGGAGGTGGGACAACTGGGAAGTGTTTGAGTCATGGAGGCAGCACTCATGAATGGCTCAGTACCTTCCCCACAGTGATCAGAGAATTCTCATTTGATTAGTTGATGTAAAAACTGGTTGGTTAAAAGAGTCTGGTATCACCTCCTCTCTCTCTCTTGCTCCCTCTCACAACATGTAACATGCCTACTCCCTGTCCACTTTCTGCCATTATTATAAGCTTTCTGAGGCCTCACCAGAAGCTAGGCAGATGTTGGTGCTATGCTTGTACAGTCTGCAGAACCGTAAGCCAAATAAACCTCCTTTGTTTATAAATTACCCAGCCTCAGGTATTCCTTTATAATAATGCAAAATGGATTATTACAGAAGTACATTACCGATAAAGCATAATTTTCTATTAAAGATGCTGCTTCCTTTTTTGTCCTTCTCATTCTTCAGTAAGAATCCTGTCTCTATATACCACTTAACATAGATAATATATGTTTGCTCACAGTTATCTACTGCATAGAAACTAGAGGATGAAAATTTAAGACCCAGATCTATCTATAGTCCCTTATGTTAATATGGATTTGTCATATTCCTATTTTTACCACAGTTTTCTCATCTGCAAAATTAACTGGAATGGTGGGAATAAACCCACAACATTCATAAAAGTCACTTTCCCATTCATTTTCATGCACTACTCTGCTGGGCTGGTGGACATAAGATTTCAGAACCAATAAAGCAGGAGTGTGTGAAAATGAACAGTCTTTTTAGATAGAATTTCATGGCCCCATTAATGTTTAGAAAATGAAGACTTCTAAGCTTGTTGTTACTTACACCTTAAATAATATAGATAGCTATATCATGCACAGGTGGAATGGCATACAATTCAAAGGGTGATAGAACAAACCCCATCTTCACCCCATACAAGCACCCCACAATACCACCACCTCACCTCCCGTCAGCTCTCCAGAAATCTGAGTCTGTCTTTTCCTAAAGGAATGTTCAGGTATGTCTTGGTGGCCAAATGGAGTCATGAGATAGTGATAGGGTTGCAAGGAACGATTACACCATTTCAATAAAGTTTTCTTTCCTCTGATAGCTTCCTTCCACACCTGTGATCTGCCTCCTTGCTTCTTCAGTCCCATGTCCACTGTCAATAATTCTATCTTCTTTTAGTATTGGTTTTCTTCTGCAGTACACCAAGCTTCCTTCCAAGACAAAGGTTTAGATTTTGGCTGATTCGGTCGGCCCCACTGAATCATGCAAATAAGAGGTGAAATGTTCTCTCAGCCTGGAACATTTTTCCCCTGTTCTTCTCCCAGTCAATTCCTACTCATCTTTCCAATCTTAGAAACTAAACCTAAAGCTAAGCTAATCTTTCAAATCTTAAAAACTAAACTTAAAAACCAGATTAGAAATCTAAATTACCCAACTTCAAAACATTTTATGCTCATTAGTAGCACTTAGTGCAATTTTAAATAAATAGTTTTAGTGGAATGATTTGATGTCTTTCTTTTTTATGCAATTCTGTGCTGTGTCTAATTTTGTCTTTTTAAAAATGTTTTTAATTAAATAAAATACTTTTTGGGGTCTGTCTATGTTGTCCAGGGTGTCCTCGAACTCCTGGGTTCAAGAGATTTTTCCACCTCAGCCTGCCTAGTAGCTGGGATTACAAGTGCACACCACCATATCTTGCTCTGTATATTTCTTTATTGCACTGCCTAGCACAGTGCAGAGCACAGTGCAGAGCAAGCCAGTAGACGGTCATTGAATTTTCACTGAAACTATGAAAGAAACTGCCCTCAAAATGCTGGTCCTATAGTGAACATAGTAGAATATTATGTGAAAAAGTACAAAAAGAAACCAACTTCACATTCTTTGTTTCTAGATGCAGCTTCTATGAAATGGTGGACTGAAAATTCACTGTTCTCACTATTCCCAGCTATTTCTTTTTGGATTGATCATTGGGTGATGCCCAAGATTTTTTCATTTCAAATAAAAATGAGTTTGTTTTGTTATTTCTTCAATACATTTTCAAAATTAGAAGGAGAGGAAAATTAACGAAAGTGTCAAATTCCATCCAGAGTGTGTTTTTTTCTATGCTATTTCTAGTCTCCAGCCTTTTGTCTTTTTCTTTCCTGCTACTATGCAGTTGTCACAAAAGCAACATGATTTCTCTTGGCACTATTGTTTATCTGCCTCTTATTATCTCAATATAGACATCTGAATTTGTATTAACTCAGCTAAGAAAATCAAATGTATGTGTGTATGTATATAGACACACATGCAGAGTGTGTATGTGAATGAGATAGAGTTTGCCACTGATAGCGCTCCTTTTTTAGATTTCCAAACTTACAAGACAGTTGTTCTTACAAGTTTTTGTTTTCCTCTCCACTTTTCCAGAGGAAAAGTTCCAATTAATCTATAATCTCTTTTATACAAGCAGCAGAAAAGCTCAGCTCTAAACTCTATGAAATAGTATGATTGAGTTTAGCATAAAGGGCCAAAAAAAACCTCACTATAAAAAGTGTTTCAGAACTTTATGCATCTGTGATTTTCTACTGCATAAGTTAATAATTAGGTCATTTGTTCTCAAATTTTTGAGTGTATCAGAATCACCTGGAGTGCCTATTAAAATGCAGATTGCTGGGCCACACACTCAGAGTTTCTGATTCAGCATGTCCGAGGAGGGGCCAGAGACTGCCTTTCTGATTAAGTTCTCAGGCGATGCTGATGTTAATGGTTCAGCTTTACACATCGAAAGCAGTTGCACTAAATAGTTCACAGATAGAGATGTTGGAACAAGTAAACTGTATACTTAAGGTTCATGTTCTCAAAGAAGATCCCTCTGCAATGATAAGAGATGGCCATTCTTGATGAACGGCTTAATAGGATGAACAGAATCCTGACAATGCTTGACTGAGGACATGGGAAAATATATATCCCTACCCTGCCCAGGAGAGTGGCTTTTAGTTATCAAATATTGCTTTGGAAAGTTTTTATGTTTTTTCCATTTAATATCCCTATGAACCAGGACAAAATTTGTTTTCCTTTCTATGCCTCAGTTTCTCAAGTATAAAGTGGAGATAAAAAGATCTATTATGAGTAATTGTAAATATTCATAAAATAATATGGTAAAGACCTCCACATGCTATGTGAAGTACAGTAAGTGAAAACAAATCTTAGTTCCCTTCTCTTACTGAAGATTCATATTGGATAATTCTTAGGACATGTATTTCAGCTTTTTCTTTTGGATACATTCAAGTAAGATAATATTCCAAAAGTGATTCCCCAGATTGGTAATCAATCTGGGCAGGTAAGAAAGGAAAAAGGCTTGGAGACTATTTATGAAGTTGGTCCCACTGAATCATGCAAATAAGAGGTGGAATTTTTTTCAAGGACAAGGTGAGGGAAGAAGGAGGACTCCATTATTTTATTTAGATGTCAACAGTGTCCCAAGCAAGGAGGGCAATTAATAAATAAACTCTCAAATTATTGGAAAAGTTGTCTCTGTGGCTTGTAATGTAGGCAGGCTACGTATTTATACCAATATTCCCAGATGGTGTCTTCACAATCTCATTGGAAACAAATGTAACTTTAGAGAAATAAGCAAGGTACTAAAGAATAGTCTTCCTGTCCTCTATGTAGCCTGTAAAGACAAAGTCTCTGTTCAATGCTGGAGTCTCCTCATTAGGACTAGATCTGCCATCGAACTAATTAAGACAAATTATGGAAATATGTTTTTTTTCCTGGATTCCAGAATTCTTGGTGCTGAAAAGCAGCTCCTAAAATAATATTTATATAATTCATTGAATTTATATTGGCCTCAAGAAGAAAATCTTCATGAAAATAAAAATTAAAAAAACACATACACACAAGATTCATTCACTGCAAAGCCATAGGGGTAGAATCTGGACTGATTGGATTTTGAATTGCTTTAAATAATTAATATAAAATCTAAATTTACAATTTCTTTCATATTACCCTAAGTAGCCCTTTTCTTTCGGAATGTTTTATTTCTGAATTGACATGTCACATTATAATGAATCATGGACTTACAGTAATGGCACAAAAAGACCAACCTTTAGCTGAGGAAAGAAGCTCCTCAATTAAATTAGAAAGTAAATTAAAATCTTTAAATTGATCAAAATTAAAAGAGGTAATGGACGATAATAAGAGATACTCAATAAAGATTCAAAGCTTATGTTAGGTAAAGAAATACATCCTATAATTCTACAGACTGAGTTCAAACCTAGTTCCCTCTTTATTCAATATGCAACTAGAACATATGCTTAACTTTTTGGGTCAATCAACTTCCTCATCATCACAGTGGTTTATAGAACACAACTAATAAAATGAATGGCACATAATTTGTGATCTATGCTTTCTCTTTTTCATAGTATCTTCAAAATTCTGGTAGGATTAAGCTAATTTGTGAGATGGAGTGATTTAAAAAATGCTCAAAGGTTTACCATACGTAATTTCAATGGTATTCAGATAAAATTTTTTCTACTTACACTAAATATAAGGTAACTTTTCAAACCCCAGCTGAGTTGAACATAAAATTGCACTCTGTTTATTAGTAAGCAACTTTCCCAGGATTACCATTTTCCTATAAATAACTGTTCTTCAGGGAAAACCAAAATATATCATCTAAAAGTAATCAGAGACAGAAAGAGAGAAATTAATTTTTCAAAAAAGGGAAAATGACAAACTCACTAATGGCATTACATCACGTAATGAGTTGAAACTGCTTTATCAGTTTGAATTCATAACTCTAATGGGGAAAGGATCAGAGTAAACAAGAATTTAAAATTGTATCTCTGCCTTCTCCAGAGTGCAGAGCACTTGCCCATCAATTCTTAATCAATATTCAAAAGGAAGAATTAAAGTAAATTATATTTTTCTTCCACGTAGGATTTAGCCTGGCTCATTACTGGATTTCCAATTATAGTCACATGACAAGATTTAAATTTTTTTTTCTTTGCTGGCTAAATTCATCAGCCATTCTGATAGACCTTATTTTTCTTCTTTTTAATATTTGATAGTAGAGATTTAGGTGAATAAGGAGAAAAAATGAAATGGTCTTATTTCTTATTGTCCATATCAGTCATTTTACTATGGTCTAGATGATTTCTGCAACAACAATATCTCATAATGCAATCCCAGAAGCCTATCCAATAACCTTAATGAATTCCCACCAAGTATGAAAAATAATGCCCTTTATGATTAATTTAATGGTCAGAGATATAATTGTCTGAATTTCTCTCCTAAACTGGCTGGTGTAGCAGCCTCAAACTCCCTCATATAATGAGAAAAAAAATGGAATTAAGTTTGAGAGCCTTGAGCCATTATAATGGTTAAATCATATTTCTCTATTTTTCAAACCATGTATCTATATTTATGCAATATAATAGCAAGGGAACTCAGGAAAGAGATAACTAATAAATGAAGGAATATTATGAGATAATAACTACAATACTCTTTAAAGGTCATCTTTAGATGAGAAAGTATAATGCTCTATTAATATTGCTTGTCATTTTAGGACTGGGCATCATTTTCTTAGAGAAATATAACCCCAGATATCACTTTTCCCCTCTCTCACACACACACAAAACAGAGTAACATCTGACAAAGTGTTAATCTTGAGAAATGCCTTGCCTTGTAATGGATTTTTAAAAAGAAAAAAATCATTCTGAATGAGGAAAAATGTTCTATTTCAAGTTACCAAAATTTAACTCATTTCTCTTTCTTTGGTTTTCTCTGGTTGCTTAATCTCTGAAGAAGCTTTTTCAGATTTTTTCATCATAAAACAAGGTGTAACCATATCTTTGTCTTCAGTATAAATGAGAGTCATATAGTTAATAGTTTTTAGAAGGTATACAAATGAAGAAAAATCCTTAAGATCTAACATGTATTTATAATCAACCAGTTTAACAATTTAATACTTTAAAATTTTATTACATTTAATAAAGTTGATGCTAAATATGTTAAAAGAAGAAATGAGTAAAATTTCACGAATATGTTCTATTAGATAAAATAATGGTGGAAAACACAATGTCAAATTATTTTAATCCCATCTATTAGAGAGGGATATTAATATTACTGGTTTGAGTTATGCAGGGTTAGAATAATTTTAACCTAAATTTATCTGATTTGTAATTTCAGTGTGATGCCCCACACAGCACTACCTTTGGACTTATGAAAATATATTTAGCTGAAAACTGGAATGTCAAGCGTCTATTAACCAACTTATGTATCTAATCTTATTTACTATGCAAAATATGATATGAAACAGAATATTGTTATTCCTATTTTATAAATGAGAAACCTGAAACTCAAGAAATTTGAAAGTTGAATCACTGTCCTCCAAGTTCACAAAGGTCTTGGTAGAGCTGAACTGTGAACCCAAGTATATCAGACACTAACATCTGTGTTATTAATCACAGTGTTCTCCTGCTGGCCAATCTGAACACAGCTGAGCTGAAAACACTGGTTTACAGAAATGTGAGTCCACTTTCATGACCGAGGAAGAGAGGCTGAACTTCAGGCTGCTTTGGCCAGAAGGTGCTGAGATTGGAATTCAGTCCTTGATTTGAGTAATGCCAACCTGAGCTCAGAATCTTCATTCCTGCTATAGTGGAGATTATCACTCAAATCCGGTAATGAGGGAAGAAACTTTAACTCATTGGGCAAATGACTCTGTTGGGACTTTAAAAAAAAATGTGCAATAGAAATATTGTGGAGAGAAGCAACCCAGTTTGGAATTGTTCAATTCTTATATACCATGCCTCATAGCACAAATTCATATGTCACCCTCACATTGACAGACATTACTGAGGGCTCAATTGGAGTAGCTATAGCTAATGACTCACCTATAGCTGGAGGAAGCCTGCTCTACACAAAGCACATAAAGACTGTTTACAAACAGAACCCTCCAAAAGGCCCCTCAAGGGGACTATTCAAGGATGTAACCTTGAAGAGACCATCTGTGTAGTCAACTGGATGTGATCATGACCGACAAAATGCATGCACCATTAATTTCAAATGTGATACTTTGTGTTATAAAAATATATATTTTGGATTTTAAGACATTTGCACTCTGATTACAAATATAAAATATTTGTTATAAAAGTTGGAGAAAAATAGAAAAGCCTGAATAGGAAAATGAAGTCACATCATCTATATACAACAACTGCTAGAAAGTTGATACCTATCTTTCCTGTACGTGTGTTCATCTATGTGTGTGTACAAGTATGTTTGTTTATAGCCCTGTAAAAGTTGAATCATATTTACATATTTGATTGAAACTTCATTTTTCAATGAATTAATATATTAGTAATATTTTAAAATATTCTCCTACAAAATAATGTTATTATTTAATTATCAATTATATTAAATAATATATAAGTAGCAATGCATTGATATTTAGACATTATTTTTATATAGTGGTAAGTAATATATCATTTTTATCTAATATTTTATAAGCATTAAAAATACATCATTAATTATTTCCATTAGTGTTGAGCATATAAACTATTTTTTATTACATAAAATAATGCTCTATGAACACTGGTAAACAGAATTTTATGGTTGTCCATAAATATGTCTTCTTATAATTATATTTTCCATATTTCAGTCTGGCTCAGAGTAGGTACCTGATAAACACATACATAATCCTATTGAATTGTGAATGTAATACATAATATTAAGACGATAATCTAAGAACTGTTAGTGTCACATTTGGTGCAAAGACCACAGACTCCTCAAGGAACAATAACTGATAATTCTTAGGCTCACTCAAAATTTAATAATAACTTAGTTTCTTTGATGTTCATGATTGTCCACATCCTGTTCACTAACACTAGTTTCCTGGTATATTTACATAGCTTCTTAGCATTCATCTCTCTGTGCCTCATTCACATCTTCCTTCTAAAAAAAATCACACTTCACTTGAGAACCTTTTTTTCTACTTTTCCCCATTTTAACATTTTAAATAAAATTGTCTATTTTCATCAGGTACTGATTCTATGCTTAATTAGCCAGTAGATAAGTACTTGAGATATTAATATGTGACTAGCACTGTAATGTACAGTATGAAAAAATACTACATTAGTGTAGTTCTGTGTGAGTTGAAGATATGGTGTTTTCTATCATCAAATAATTGACATATGTTAGGCAATATAATGGCTCAGAGTTCAGATTAAGAGGGAGATAAACATCATAGGCTAAAGTAATTGAAAAACATTCATAAAAGTGCTAGGACTTGATAAAATCTTGGGAAAAAAAAAATGAGTGAAATTTGAAGGAAAAAAAAAGAAGACCATGTTAGACCAAAGGACAAACTTAAGGAAAGGCACTATAAGTGACCATATTTATAGATTCAAGATACTCTGTTAGGGAGTAGTAAGAAAGTATTTGCTATATAGAATAGAGTTCAAGTCTAGAGAGTCTCTCAAAAGAAAATTTGAAGGCAAGTAGAAGGGGTCATATGATAAAATATATTTCAGTGACTCTCTTAAGCCAAAGTAGTGTTTCTTCAAATCTTCTATTTCTCGGAACACATAGAAAATGCCATTTGTACAGCACCGCATGGAAAGGAAAGAGATGAAGATATGCATGGATGGAAGTGATAGTCCTGGGGTGTCCAGCTGCTCAGGCCCACCTGCTTGCCCTAAAGACAGAGGGGATGAATAGTCTCAGCACATCTGAATCGTCAGATCAGGGGAAGCCTGTGTGGAAGCTGTGGACTAGAACATATTAAACAATCTAGGACCAGTACAAATTTGTGTGCTCCTATCCTCAAGGGATAAACTTTAATAAAATAGAGAATTTGGAGTAATAAAATTGTGGACACAAAGGATGTCTCTGATAGATGATCAGAGACGATGGATTTTGTTTTGTCAGTTAAGCTTTTAGCAATTTTTAAAACAAATGCTACCAGTCTTGTTCATTTAGTATAGAGACTCCTTTTGACACCATGTATTGTCTATATAACTTGTCATGTAGTCAGATGGTTTTCTGTGGAAGTGGTCCATGATACAGGCATGGATAAATTGAGTGATTGATCAATGTGATCATTCAAGTGATCACTGATCCAAAAATGTGGAAACAAAAAATATGTTCATGTCAGGGTCATGATAAGATCACTAACCCTATCAATAGAACACAATCTATTCATCCATTGTATAGAATCTAGCAAATTCTAGAGCAGTCTGTGTCAATACTAAGGAGAATTCCATAACAAAATTCAATGGGAATTTTCAGAATCTCATCTTAACCCTTTATCTTAAATATGTGGAAAAACAGAATCAATGAGGTGAAGTGATATTTTCAAAGTGTCCGAGTGAATATAATATCTGAGAGAGAGAGAAATCAAGTTTCTTTATTCCAGTCCAAGACCCTTGACTAATACCACACTGACACTGACCTATTGGCAATTTTATGTAAATATTAGAATACAATTTAGTCACATCCCAAAAGTTTTGACAAGTCATCACATTCCCAAAGGTTTAGTTGAAGCCAGTATAATTTCACTCCTCTTTCTTTATTAGGTTCTATAAGAATAAAAGCAAAATTTATTAGTTAGCTATCACTGCGTTACAAACCAACCCAAAATTAATAGTTAGAAACAACTGTTTATTTATCTTATAATTTTGTGTGTCAGTAACTTGGATGGAGCTCAGATGGGTGGTTCTTTTCATTCTAGATGTAGTTACTTATATATCTGTAATCAGGTACTGGGTCAGTTGGAGGCTGATTGATCTAGGATAGCTCAGCTAGACTGGCTCATCTCATTCCCACATGGTCTTTTATCCTTCAGCAGGCTAGACAGACTCTGATAACACAGTGACTGGGCAGAATTCACAGGGAGATAGTGAAAGCATCCAAGACTTCTTATGGCCCTCTTGTGGCTTAGGCACATAACTAATACAATATTGTTTTTATTGCAACTTGTTGACTACAGCAAGTCATAAGACTGACCGGTATTCAAATGGAGGATAATAGATTCTACATCTTAATGACAGGTGATGTAAGCCAGATGTTAACGGCATGGATACACAGAGAGGAAGATCAGGGCCTCTTTGCAAACAATTTCCACAAAGAGAAGAGATTTTCATAAATATTCTTGCTGCATTTACAACATTGGAAATAAGGTGGATTAGAAGTTGAAACCAGTGCTTCCATTCCACATTAACCTAAGCCTTGTGACAATAGGATCAATATCCTTAAATGTATACCTTCAAGTATAAAAACAGACTGGGAAAAATCATTTTTGATGAAAAAAGATATTAGCAATATTGGCAATTGTGAATAGACATTAAAACCAACAAAGCACAAATGGAAGTAAAAATATCTGAGGCATATTCTTTCTACATCTTTACCCACATCTTTCTGGTCTGCTTTGCTGATTGCATTTTTGCCACCAGTCCTGCAAAGTTTGGCTGCCATAGGAGTCTGTCCTTGGAATTTTCTCCTTTGTCTTTATACTCTCAAACTAGATGTTATCAATTCCATCATCTTGAATATCACAAATATGCTGATGGCTGTCAAATTTAATTTGCCACTGAGAGCTTTCTTCTAAACTCCAGATTTTTAAGCAACCGCCTAACCTACATTTCCATTGTCCATTCAAATTCATCATGCCCTAATCTACTGAATTGTTTGTACTAAAATAAAATATATCCCAAGCTCTTTAAAATCAAGATTAATGGTAACAATAGTATCCATCCAATGTTCAGGTAAAAACTAGTTGTTTCCCAAATTCCTTGTAGTCATCCATCAATTTTCTTGTTTAGTTTCTAATTCCAAAATGCATGTCAAATCTGACCACAGTGTTCAGTCCAACCAATATTGCCCCTTATCTGCAATAGCCTTCTGCTGTTCTCCTGGTTCCTACAGCCTATCCTCCACAGAGCAGTCAGAATAAGCTTTTAAAAAAGTACCATAGACTATGTCATTTTCCTGCCTCAACATCACTAGTAGTACTCCCAGTATAATTGGATTAAAAATTAAACACTTTACTTACTACATAAACCTAAATAGTTTCACTTAACTTGAACCTTGACTTCATGTCCACTTCATCTCTACTCTCCCTTTTGTTGCTCCATCCAAGTCTTTATAAATGAGCTGTTCCTTCCATTTGAAATATTCCAAATGGTATAAAATCTGTTTATTCTGCATGGCTGCCTTCTCTTCATTTGGGTGCCAACTCAAATGGAATAGTATCAGGTTAACCTGAGATCTTAGCTACTCTAAGCAGAACACCCCCACCCCAATTACTCTACCATATGGCATTTTTATATTTTCATCTTAGCAGTAAAATATAATTGAAATTCCTATCTCTCTCTCTCTCTCTCTCTCTCTTTTTTTTTTTTTTTGAGACAGAATTTTGCTCTGTCACCCAGGCTGTAGTGCAGTGGTTCTATCACAGCTCACTGTAGCCTCAGACTCCTGGGCTCAAGCAATCCTCCTTCCTCAGTTTCCTGAGGAGCTGGGACCACAAGTATGTACCACCATGACTATTTTATTTTATTTTATTTTTGTATTTTATTTTTAGTAGAGATAAGGTCTCACTATGTTGCTCAGGCTGGACTCAAACTCCTGAGCTACAGCAATCCTCCACCTCGGCCTCTCATATTGTTCGGCTGTGTCCCCACCCAAATCTCATCTTAAATTCCCACATGTTATGGGAGGGACCCAATGGGAGATAATTGAATCACGGGTGTAGATATTCCCTGTGCTATTCTCATGACAGTGAATAAGTCTCACAAGATCTGATGGTTTTAAAAATGGGTCTCACTGCACAAGCTCTCTCTTTGCCTGCCACCATCCACATAAGATGTGACTTGCTCCTCCTTGTTTTCCACCATGATTGTGAGGCTTTCCCAGCCATACAAAACTGTAGGTCCAATTAAAGCTCTTTATTTCATAAATTGCCCAGTCTCAAGTATGTCTTCATCAGCAGCATGAAAACAAAATAATACAGTAAATTGGTACCAGTAGAGCAGGGCATTATTGAAAAACTACCCGAAAATGTGGAAGCCATTTTGGAACTGGGTAACAGGCAGAGGTTGGAGCAGTTTGGAGGGCTCAGAAGAAGACAGAAAAATGTGGGAAAGTTTGGAACTTCCTAGAGACTTGTTGAATGGCTTTGTCCAAAATGCTGATAGTGATATGAACAATAAGGTCCAGGCTGAGGTAGTCTTAGATGGAGATGAGAACCGGAGCAAAGGTGACTCTTGTTATGTCTTAGCAAAGAGACTGGAAGCCTTTTGCCCCTGCCCTGGAGATTTTTGGAACTTTGAACTTGAGAGAGATGATTTAGAATATGTGGCGGAAGAAATTTGTAAGCAGCAAAGCATTCAAGAGGTAATTTGGGTGCTGTTAAAGGGATTCAGTTTTTATAAAGGAAGCAGAGCATAAAAGATTGAAAAATTTGTAGCCTGACAATGTGATAGAAAAGAAAAACTTATTTTCTGAGGAGAAATTCAAGCTGGTTGCAGAAATTTGCATAAGTAATGAGAAGCTGAATGTTAATCACCAAGACAATGGGGAAAATGTCTCCAGGGCATGTCACAGGTCATCATGGCAGCCCCTCCCAACACAAGCCAGGTGGCCTAGGAGAAAAGGGTTTCCTGGGCCAGGGCCAGGGTCCCTGTGCTGTGGGCAGCCTAGGGACTTGGTGCCCTCGATCCCAGTCACTCCAGTTATGACTAAAAGGGGCCAAGGAACAGCTCAGCCTGTTGTTTCAGAAGGTGGAAGTCCCAACCCTTAGCAGCTTCCACGTGGTATTGAGCCTGCAGGTGCACAGAAGTCAAGAATTGAGGTTTGGGAACCTCCACCTAGATTTCAGAGGATGTAGGGAAATACCTGGACGCCCAGGCAAAAGTTTGGTGGGGCTCTCATGGAGAACCTCTGCTAGGGCGGTGCAGAAGGGAAAATGTGGGGCCTGAGTTTCCACACAGAGTCCCTACTGGGGCACCTCCTAGTGGAACTGTGAGAAGAGGGCCACATCCTCCAGGCCACAGAATGGAAGATGTACTGACAGCTTGCACCGTGCATATGGAAAAGCCACAGATACTCAACACCAGCCTGAAAAAGCAGTTGCAAAGGAGGCTGTACCCTGCAAAGCCACAGGGACAGAGTTGCCCAAGACCACGGGAACCCACCTCTTGCATCAGTGTGACCTAGATGTGAGATATGGAGCCAAAGGAGATCATTTTGGAGATTTAAGATTTGACTGCCCTGCCGGCTTTTGGCCTTGCATGGGACCTGTAGCCCCTTTGTTTTGGCCAGTGTCTCCCATTTAGAATGGTTATATTTATCCAATGCCTGTACCCCCATTTCCTAGTATCTAGGAAATAACTAGCTTACTTTTGATTTTACAGGCTCATAGGCAGAAATGATTTGCCTTGTCTTGGATGAGACTTTGGACTGTGACTTTTGATTAATGCTGAAATAAGTTAAGACTTTGGGGCACCATTGGGAAGGCATGATTGGTTCTGAAATGTGAGGACATGATATTTGGGAAGGGCCAGGGACAGAATGATATGATTTGGCTGTGTCTCCACCCAAATCTCATCTTGAATTCCCAGGTGTTGTGGGAGGGACTCTGGTGGGAGATAATTGAATCATGGGTACAGATCTTTCCCATGCTGTTCTTGTGATAATGAATAAGTCTCATGAGATCAGATAGTTTTAAAAATGGGTCTCCCTGCACAAGCTCTCTCTTTGCCTGCCGCCATCCACATAAGATGTGACTTGCTCTTCCTTGCCTTTTGCCGTGATTGTGAGGCCTCCCTAGCCACATAGAACTGTAAGTCCAATTAAACCTCGTTATTTTGTAAATTACCCAGTCTCAGATATGTCCTTATCAGCAGCATGAAAACAGACAAATACAGCCTCCCAAACGCCTGGGATTAAAGGCATGAGCTACCATGCCCAGCCTTTTCTCTTTATTTATTTTTTATTGTCTATCTTTCTCTCCTAGAATATAACTTCATGACGACAAAGGTCTATGTTGTTCACTACTGTTCTCATAAGAGATGCTTGCTAAATATTTGTTAACCTCTAATGACCTACAAAAATCTACTTACTGAAATATATAGGGCAAACTCTTTTGACTGCTCCCCATCCCCCTCCACTGACTCAGTAGAAATTTATTATCTCTAAGGCTAACTTTTAAATTTTGTTTTATTTTGCAGGAGAGTACTTTAAAGATTGTTGACTTCCAAAGCCCTATTTCCTTGAGCTCTAAGCATCTTAAGGCTAAACTTAAGAACTTTATGCCTAATCACTGAATGATTAATAACTCAAGCTATATTTCCATGACCCTAATTCTCAATGCAACTACTGCCCTAAAATATTTGTTAAACTACTTTAGCAATTATTAAATCTCATAGTAAAAGAAGTAAACCTAGATATCAATAAAATATTGAATAAAGGTAACTCTCTTAAATTGTCCAAATTCTTTAATCAGAAGTTTTGCTCTCTTATTTTTCAGACCAGGACAGAATTCAATCTTTCATGTCTCTTGAGGTCACCAATGGTACTTCTCTCTTCTCACTACATTTAAAATGACTACAAATATTATAAAAGTACAGAGTAATGTATTTGGCAAAATGATTAGATAAATTTATATGTAGATATTTGGCAAAATGATTAGATAAATTTATATGTAGATATTTGGCAAAATGATTAGATAAATTTATATGTCTAAGTTAAACTAATAAGTTAATAAGTTTTTTAGATATTATAATTATCCCATCTAAAAATGATTACTGTTAATTATCCTAGGACCCTGGAAGCTAGCCTAAATGCCCACCCAAGGGGAAGGAAAAAGAAAAAGTAAATAACCCAATGTGGTAGGATTTTTAAACTCAAAGCTGCCAAAAAATACACAGCAACCTAGTTTGTGACTGAATTTCATAGATTATAAATTTTTCAGATGGCAATTTACCTTAGTAAAATATTTCTATCTACCTTAAATGTCTTAGCCACTTGTTCTGAATATAAAATAACTCACTACAGATATTAACTAACTGCTTCCTTGTTCAGTGTAGCATGAAAAATTTAACACCCAAAATATTTTCTCCTCTATAAATTTGTGAATGGAATAGTTAAGACTACTACATTTTTGTTCATTTGAAAACTGATACTACACAAAGAGGTACTGGGTATTTTTTTCTATAAATACCTAAAGAAAATGCTATGTTTATAGTTGACAGTGCTCAAATCTGATTCAGTTTAAATATTTGTCATACTTGTGAAGACTGGACACAGGCAGAATGCCTTCTGCCTTGGGACTTTTTCTAAACTGTAAAATTTACTGAAAAACCCATAAAATAACTTATATTTCCTGAAGCTTTGCTTTGTGGTCATTTCATTATCTGGATGATATCATTACAATTTTTCTTTCCTTTTAGATATAAAATCATGTTACACTTCTCTGACACAATGAAAAAAAAAAAATCTAGCAATATTGAACTATGCTTCTGGGTTTCCAAGATTAGCACATTACAAAGAGTGAACCCAATCTACTTCATCAATAAGATGCCAAGGTTCTTGTCATGGTGAGCATATTAAAAAGGATGATTCTGAAGAAAATGTGTCTGTAAACATTTGGCATAACCTTAAAATATATTACAAAAATAGTCCTGAAAAAGAAAACTGAAAAGAGGCAACCCATCAAAAAAGTAACAGATATGGCCGGGCGCGGTGGCTCACGCCTGTAATCCCAGCACTTTGGGAGGTCAGGAGATCAAGACCACCCTGTCTAACACGGTGAAACCCCACCTCTACTAAACATACAAAAAATTAGCCAGGCGTGGTGGCGGGCACCTGTAGTCCCAGCTACTCGGGAGGCTGAGGCAGGAGAATGGCATGAACCCGGGAGGCGGAGCTTGCAGTGAGCAGAGATGGCGCCACTGCACTCCAGCCTGGGGGACAGAGCAAGACTCCATCTCAAAAAAAAGAAAGAAAAAAAAGTAACAGATATTTACTCTATAAAAGGAAGACAAGGAATACAATTTATGACCATGGTGTAGTTACAAGAAATGAATTTACTCTACTGTTCTACACAACTAGAAAACCAGACAAATATGAATCAACTGTTCTCAAACCATGGACAATGGACATATGGGACTATGATACCAGAGGGAAGGAAAATAAAATGAGCTTTGTAGCTGTTACAGATTACTGTACGACCTGAGGGAAGATTCCAGGCTGTAGAGTAGGGAAAGGGAGCCCAAAGAGAACCCGGAAGTCTCATTGTGTGAAAGAGACAAAAGTAAGTGTTCATGGGGGAGAAAGTGACTAGAATTTGTGGGACAGAATACTAAAAAGAAGAGAATCGCCCAGAGAACTCTGTAGATACATAAAAGGGTCCCCCGAGGTCTTTACCTTAGTATTTATCTGTGTATAAGTGAAAGGAAACTAGCTGAGGCTAGGAAAGGAACTACTGGAAAGGAAAAGGCAGAATAATTTCCAGGGTTCACACAAGGCTAGAAATAATTTACCTTTCCCTGACTAGGCAGAAATGCTTCCTGTTATACGGGGCATCCGGTAAAGTTCTCAGAAAGAAATACCTTACGTTTGGAGCTCAATTAGATCTAGACTGAAAAAACGGCTCGAACCCACCTTAAAAGAACCTAAAAGCAAGTCTCAAAAGGAGCAATTTGAACCCAAATAACTTTAAAGTGTACCAGGAATTAATCAAATACTATTGAAAAAAAAAAAAAAACACAATCCAACTTTCTACAATGTAAAATTATACACAGTATCCTGCATCCAGTGGAAAAATTTTCACGCGTGCAACAAAGCAGGATATTATGGCCCACGGCAGGAGAAAAAAAGTCGATAGATACAGATCCAGAAATGACAGAGATTGTAAAAATACTAGAGAAGTGTATTAACCAGGGTCCTCTAGAGGGACAGAACTAATAGGATAGATGTGTATATAAAGGGGAGTTTATTAAGGAGTATTGACTCACACGATCACAAGGTGAAGTTCCACAACAGGCCATCTGCAAGCTGAGGAGAAAGGAAGCCAGTCTGAGTTCCGAAACCTCAAAAGTGGGAAGCCAACAGTGCCTCCTTCAGTCAGTGATTGCAGGTCCAAGAGTCCAAAACCCGAAGAACCTGGAATCTGACGTTTGATGGCAGGAAGCATCTAACGTGGGAGAAAGAGGTAGGCCAGAAGAATAAGCCAGTACAGTGTTTCCATGTTCCCCTGCCTACTTTTATCATAGCCGCGCTGGCAGCTGATTAGGTGGTGCTCACCCAGATTGAGGGTAAGTCTTCCTCTCCCAGTCCACTGACTCAAATGTTATATCCCCACTAAAATTCTCACCTGTTCATAACAGAGTAAGTATAAGTATGTTCATTGCAACATCACACATGGCGTTAAAGAGTAGGAAGCAGTCTGGGTTTCGTCTAGGAGAGTGGTAGGTAAAGTATGGTGGACACACTATGCAATCACAAAGTACAGTAGATTCAAGTACACAGGGAAAATGAGCAAATATTAAAAATATAGGCTAGGCGTGGTGGCTCACGCCTGTAATCCCAGCACTTTGGAAGGTCGAGGCAGGAGGATCATGAGGTCAGGAGATCAAGACCATCCTGGCTAAAACAGTGAAACCCTGTCTCTACTAAAAATACAAAAAATTAGCCAGGCATGGTGGCGGGCGCCTGTAGTCCCAGCTACTCAGGAAGCTGAGGCAGGAGAATGGCTTGAACCTGGAAGGCAGAGGTTGCAGTGAGCCGAGATCACACCACTGCACTCCAGCCTGGGTGACAGAGCAAGCCTCCGTCTTTAAAAAAACAAAAACAAAAACAAACAAAAAACACAGCACAATGCTGAATTTAAAAAATAAGATATAGAATGAGATCTATAATTTTCTATTAATTATATCAATAAGACAATAATGTATTTTACAAGCCCATACAATAAAATGCATATGAAACATGTAAGAATATTTGAGGGGAAAGGGAATGGAACTGATCTAGGTGTTAAATATGAAAAATTAGAAAAAAGAAACAATCAAGGGGTTTTGCAAGGACAAGTTATAATAATGTGCCTTGAACTCAGGAGTATGATTAGTTCAATACTGTCTAGCTGATGTCAAAAAAAAAAAAAGAAGAAAAAGAAAGAGAGAAAAAAGTTAATATAGTAGGTAAGATCACAAAGGTGAAAGCTATATGAACATCAAATGGACAAAGTAGTGTGCTTGGTTTCATTTTTTCTAACATACCTTTGCAAATAGGTCCAGAGATCCAGCAGTGAAAAATGAATGAGACTCTGTGAATAAAATATCATGTTATAAAAATAAAGCTGCTTTACTTCTACTCTGATTTCTCGGCAGGGTCACAATGCAAAGAGAAATATGATTCTGTCGTTTGTTCAGAATAAGCCTATATAAAATGTCCCAATTTAGAAGTGGAAGGAAATTCAGGGATCGCTTAGCTCAAGCAAGTCAATTTTAAAAACATGGAAATAGTGGGCCACCATTCTTAAGTGACTTGCATAAAATATCCACTTGGTGAGTAGAATAATTGGGCCTAGAATCCCATTTTCTGTTCTGTCCCATGAGGTCCCCTTCTGTTTTGCTCTACTGACCTCATTACCCACTTGAAGAACACACCGGATGTGGAGGAGGCCATACAACAAACTGTGGTGACAAAACACTCAAAGATCCAAATAAAATTACGCCTCAATCTGAAGCCTTTGGTATGAGTTTTCACATGTACTTGATTTGGGGTTGCTTTCATTAAAAACACTTTCGGTTTCAATTCTTACTAATGAGATCATATCTTTCTTTAAAAGATTGGTATCCGTTTTTCTGCCTGAATAAAAAATTTGAAAAAAAATTAAATTATATTAACTTGCGAAATATTTCATGATCCTCATTTGAAGCCTGAAGTTATTTATGGTTATAGGTAAAAAAGTACAGAAGATTCTGCCAGATCATTTCTTATCCCAAAGACCTGGAAGTTGTGTCTTGTTACTTTTTTATTAGAAAGTTGATATTTATTACTGTTAAAATATTCTTACAATTAATTACGTACAATCAAAACAACAGATTTCAAGTACAAATAAGATTTCTGATATAGCATAGCTAATAAATTACAGAACCATTCAGTTTTACTATTGCTGAATCCAGTAATCTCTAGAGAGCAATAGAAGTCAAAACATGCCCTGTGAAATTCCAAACTGGATAAAAAATATCGTGACCTTAAGTTGTATCAGAGTTCACTCACAATATATTCATGTTGCCACAGCACACATCCAGATTAGCATGTGTGCAAGATTTTTCAATTTTAGTGAATTATCATTAATAATAATTACATTAAATTAAGCCAGGATGATTAAACAGACTTTCATTATGTACTTGCGGCATCTGCCATCTAGTAGTGTATGAATCACATGTGCAGTGAACATAGTTCTCATTTTTAACACATAGTTAAATCTGAAAAGAGACCACAGATAACTAACACATCTTGTATTCACTAGACTATTTGTTTACAGAACTTAACTAACCCATCCGCTATTAGTCCATTTTCATGCTGTGATAAAGATATACCAGAGACTGGGAAGAAAAAGAGGTTTAATGGACTCACTGTTCCACGTAGCTGGAAAGAACTCACAATCATGGCAGAAGGCAAGGAGAAGCAAGTCACATCTTACATGGATGGCAGCAGGAAAATAGAAAAGAAAAGAATTTGTGCAGGGAAACTCACATTTTTAAAACCATGAGAATTGTGAGACTCATTCACTATCACGAGAAGAGCACTGGAAATACCCACCACCATGATTCAACCGCTTCCCACCAGCTTCCTCCCACAACACATGGGAGTCCAAGATAAGATTTGAGTGCGAACACAGACAAACCATATTATTCTGTCCCTGGCCCCTCCCAAATTTCATGTTCTCACATTTCAAATCCAATCATGCCTTCCCAACAATCCCCCAGAGTCTTAACTCATTTCAGCATTAATTCAAAAGTCCACAGTCAAATGTCTCATCTGAGACATGGCAAGTCCCCTCCGCCTATGAGCCTGTAAACTCAAAAGCAAGCTAGTTACTTCCTAGATACAAGGGAGATACAGGCATTGGGTAAATACAGCCATTACAGGTGGGAGAAATTGGCCAAAGCAAAGGGGCTACAGGCCCCATGCAAGTCCAAAATGCAGTGGGGCAGTCAAATCTTAAAGTTCAAAAATGATCTCCTTTGACTCTAGGTCTCATATCCAGGTCACCCTGATTCAAGAGGTGGGTTCCCGTAGTGTTGGGCAGCTCTGACTCTGTGGTTTTGCACAGTATAGCGCCACTCCTGGCTGTTTTCACAGGCTGGCATTGAGTGTCTGTGGCTTTTCCAGGCACACAGTGCAAGCTGTTGGTGCATCTTCCATTCTGAGGTCCAGAGGACAGTGGTCCTCTTCCCACAACTCCACTAGATGGTGCCCCAGTAGGGACTCAGGGTGGGGGCTATGACCCCACATTTCCCTTCCACACTGCCCTAGCAGGGGTTCTCCATGAAAGCCCTGCACCTTCAGTAGACTCCTGCTTTGGCATCCAAGTATTTCCATAGATCCTCTGAAATCTAGGTTGAAGTTCCCAAACCCCAATTCTTGACTTCTGTGCACCTGCAGGCTCAACACCGCATAGAAGCAATCAAGGCTTAGGGCTTCCGCCTTCTGAAACAATATCCTGAACTGTACCTTGGCCCGTTACAGTCATGGCTGGAGCAGCTGGGACGCAGGGCACCAAGTCCCTAGGCTGTACACAGCACAGGGACCCTGGGCCTTTGACATGCCCTGAAGACATTTTCCCCGTTGTCTTGGGGATTAACATTCAACTCCTTGTTACCTATGCAAATTTCTGCAGCAGGCTTGAATTTCTCCCTAGAAAATGGAATTTTCTTTTCTATTGCATTGTCAGGCTGCAAATTTTCTGAACTTTTATGCTTTTCTTCACTTATAAAACTAAATGCATTTAACAGCACCCAAGTCAGTTCTCGAATGCTGTGCTAATTAGAAATGTACTCTTCCAGATATCCTAAATCTTCTCTCTCAAGTTCAAAGTCCCACAAATCTCTAGGGCAGAGGCAAAAGATCACCAGTCTCTTTGCTAAAACATAACAAGAGTCACCTTTGCTCCAGTTCCCAACAAGTTCCTCATTTCCATCTGAGACCACTTCAGCTGGACTTTATTGTCCATATCGCTATCAGCATTTTGGTCAAAGCCATTCAAGAAGTCTCTAGGGAGTTCCAAACTTTCCCACATTTTCCTGTCTTCTTCGGAGCCCTCCAAACTGTTCCAACCTCTGCATGTTACCCAGTTCCAAAGTCACTTCCATATTTTGGGCATCTTTTCAGCAGTGCCCCCACTCTATTGGTATCTATTTACTGTATTAGTCCATTTTCATGCTGCTGAAGACACAGCTGAGACTGGGCAATTTACAAAAGAAAGATGTTTAATAAACTTACAGTTCCATGTAGCTAGGAGGAATCTCTATCATGGCAGAAGACAAGGAGGAGCAAGTCACATCTTACATGAATGGCAGCAGACAAAGAGAAGAGAGTCTGTGCAGGGAAACTCCCATTTTTAAAAACATCAGCTCTTGTGAGAGTCACTCACTCTCACAAGAACAGCATGGGAAAGACTCACCACTATGAGTCAACTACCTCCCACCAGGTTCTTCCCATGACACGTGGGAATTCAAAATGAGATTTGCGTGGGGACACAGCCAAACCATATCCTCTCTTTTAAGGAAAGCACACTAGTCATTTGCTGATAAAACAAAGTATGCTCAGATACAAGTGGTGAGGGTCAGCTTACTCTTTCTGATCTCAGATTGTAGTGGAACAGCATTTGATTTCTCTATTAGCAATCTGGTGCTCCAGATAGTGGTTCTGTGGCTCTTGCTGTAGACTGTTAAATGCAGTAGGCTTGCAGGTCACATATCAATGTGTTCAATGGGAAATATGGGAAATTATTGGTTAGATGCACATGAACCATGGGCAGGAAAAAGAGGCTGAGCATTCCAACTGTAGAGAGCTGTCTGAACACTCTTGCTACAATTATTCTGCCGTGTATTAAATGCCATATATCTAAGACTTCTTTATTGTTTGATAATGCTTTCTGAGTTTGTAATAAGTCCTTTCAGCAATGAGCTAAAAATAATGAAAATGCTTTATAAATAAAAAATTAAAGACTAAATTTTCTTATTTCAAAAAAGGTGACTATAAATGCTTAGCTTGGACAAAATATTTATCAACATGTACTTCCCATCATATGAAGAATGTGATATCATTACCCCCATCTAAACACAAAGACAAAACTATATAGAAAAGATGTCTACATCTACCTCAGAAGTTAATACTAATTTATTTTTTATTTTTTATTTTTTTTTTTTTGAGACGGAGTCTTGCTGTCGCCCGGGCTGGAGTGCAGTGGCCGGATCTCAGCTCACTGCAAGCTCTGCCTCCCGGGTTTACGCCATTCTCCTGCCTCAGCCTCCCGAGTAGCTGGGACTACAGGCACCCGCCACCTCGCCCGGCTAGGTTTTTTTTGTATTTTTAGTAGAGACGGGGTTTCACCGTGTTAGCCAGGATGGTCTCGATCTCCTGACCTCATGATCCGCCCGTCTCAGCCTCCCAAAGTGCTGGGATTACAGGCTTGAGCCACCGCGCCCGGCCAATACTAATTTTTAAGAAAAATATTCCCTAAGACGACAACTTAAATTTTGCAGGTGAAAAAGGTGCTACATATCACCCTGTGATGTATGTCTTTTCATTTAGATCTAATAATTATTTGTTTAAATTCATTCTGCCAATTTTCAGTTCCCAGATTTCTTATGCACAAGGAGTCAACCACTTGCCATTAATGGACTTTGTGAACAGAAAATGATCCTTGTGAACAGTTCAAATATACAGACTTGATTTCAGTGTCTTAGATGCTTCAAAAAGAAATTAACTAATTCCAATAATGATTTGAATTTTTAATCTAATTTATGAAACCAACATAAAGCTTTTGAAAATTCATTCCAATGAAGGTGAAAAATCTGACATTGTTTTTGGTGTTTTCAAAAATGTCATTAAAAAGTGTAGCCGTACAGATAAAACTATTGTTGTATTATAAACTAATTTTGATGAAGCATGGTCATGACAAAAACATTTTTGCTAATTTAAATGTGACAGACTATATTTTGTAAAGAATAATAATTGTAATAATATCTCCCATTCCACATGCTCTGCTTACAAGAGAGTTGTAAATGCTCCAGGCAACAGTTCAGCCAAAGTCTTAATCAACAATTGGCTTCATTCACCAGGTAAATGAATGACAACTTCTCCAGATGATTCTAGCCCCCAGGTGCTAAGTTACTTCAAACTTCTAATTCTTCCTACCTGAGGTTGGAGACATTTGTGTGGCAAACATGGGTCATCCTGTTGTACTTTCTAAATTCCTGACACAGACAATCTGGAGTATAACAAAGTTGTTATATGCCATGATGTGTTGAGGGGTAATTCGTTAGGTAGTTATAGCTAACCAGTACATATTTTAAAATGTTGAAGAAGAAATGTGTTTGAAATCTATTATGATGTACATATAACTCAAAACAGTTTCTGAGACAGCTGTGATATTCTACAATTTGAAATAGAAGCTATAGCTGTCAGAAATTATACAACTACTTTATATGTAAGTGTTTAGAATAAACAAAATATAAAATGTTATGAAGGAGCTGAGATTTAATACAAAAACTGTTTAGTACAGTGGCATGGACTTTTTCTCTTGACTGCTCAGCACCATTTATTGAAACTCACTCTTTTAAAATGTACTTTTGAAATCAACCTAAATATCCTATATAGGGTAAACATTTTATTAAAAAGTTATCCACATTTAGGTTACCTATTGTCCAAAATCAGTTGTACATCTTTAATCTAACTATTTAACAATTAACAATTATAATATTTAACAAGTAGAATACATACTCAAGAGATTTGGAAGCTTTTAGAAAATTGTAAATATTAAAATGAATCTTTCTTGCAAACAGGAATATATTGAACTTTTTCTTAAAGTGATGGGGAAATCTTAAGAATGATAAAATGATAAGAATGACAAGATTTCAAACAGGATAAAATTTAATTTTTTAAGTCTACAAACTTTGGAGTATCTTAAATTCTGAGGAAAATAATGGTATAGAGATTCTATTTTTATTGAAAGCACTTATATTTTGAAACAGCATGGGATTAATATTGAGAATTCTACACTTTATTTGAAAAATTTTGACTTAAAAATAACTTCCAGAGCAAGATACTTGGAATGGAGGAAAGAAAGACAGTGTCTATAAAAATATTTGTGTAGACACATCACATTTCAGAATGAAAGAATAGTAAGAATATTCTTTATATAGCAGAATTTGATCTTATCTTAACAGGTATACCAGCATCTATAAAATGTTTACTCAATTAAAAATACTGATGGACATCAATTAAAGATGTCCAGATCAAATATGTTAATAATATAATACAACTTTCAAATGTTTGCAGTCACTTTGATGTAAAAAAATAAGATCCTGGCCAGGAGTGTTGGTTCATGCCTATAAACCCAGCACTTTGAAAGGCTGAGGCAGGTGAATTGCTTGAGCCCAGAAGTTTAAGACCAGCTCGGGCAACATGGCAAAATCCCATCTCTACAAAAAATACAAAAAAAATAGCTCAGTATAGTGGTATGCATCCATAGTCCCAGCGACCCGGGAGGCTGAGATGGGAGGGTCACCGGAGCCTGGGAGGTGAGGACTGTAGTGAACCATGATCATGCCACTGCACTCCAGTCTGGGTGACAGAGTGAGACCCTGTCCAAAAAAAAAAAAAATTGTTCTTTAGAAAAAATACTAATGATAAATTATTAGAAAGGAGCAAGACTAAAAAACTGATTCAAGTACAGGAATACAGAGCAAGAATAATTATTTTGTTTGGTTTTTTTAATGTTCATATCATTCATAAAATTTTTACTTTTTATAAAGAGTTTGTTTTACAAAATAATTTTAAATAAGACTTATGCCTACCAATATACTAAAACCAATTTTTTAGTCAACAAATATTCATATATGTAAAATTATAATTACTTCTAGTGGGTCTTTTTATTTTCAAAAGCATTCTACTTGAACAGTAAGTTATATGGCCACCTGAATATACAGGAGTTATTTTTAATAACTATTCAAAACTAAGCAGTTCTGCCTTCACTTCAGGTCAGTAAAGTAGAGGTAATTCTCATAAGGTGCTAAGCCTTAGGAATCAAATCCACTTTGGGGTCATTATACACAATTGGGAAAATAAATAGCTCTCTGGCAGCTCCCCAGACCTACAGATTGCAGGTCTGATCAGAAGGCTGACAGATAAATTTATTTTTTAAGTAGCAACGCTACAAAGTACAAGGGAACGTGTTCAAGTGCTCAGTGGCAGATATTGGCTATAGTTAACTTGGTAGATAGTGGCTGCTCCTTCACCACTCTCCTATTCTTATCCTAGTGATTTACCCATCTGCTTTTTACCCATGGGCTTCCAAACAGCACTGTGAGTGTTCTAGAAACTCAATTAAGCTAGTGGAATCAGATGGCAGGAGGTGGATACTCTCTGAAATAGGCCAAACATTTTCAGCATTGGTCAGCCCTACAAAATTGAGAAAGAACTTTTGTTTTTCCTTCTACATGCAGTACCAAATTAATGGATCCTTGTGATTTAAATTGTGTTCATTAGAATCTTCTCATTTAAAACTTCACAAAGTCAGGTTGCCTGTGGGGCACAGAAACTGTAATGAGCCAGTGACTGCCAAAGTTAGGGCAATAATGATTTCAAGGTCATAGACCGGCAGAACACTGAAGGAGAGATGACTGGCAAATATCAAAGATGCAGAAGAAGAAAGTGTATTCAAGGATTTGTTGAAATTGTGCCACTGCTAGAATTTATTTAAGTAGGTTTGAGACAGTAAAATTAGCAGGGTTGTGAAAACGTGCTTTGTGAATAATTCTCATGGCAAAGTAAATCATAATGATTTTGCAGCTAATCTAAAATGGAGAATAGAGAGCAAGAAATGGGGGCAGGAAGAGTGGAGAAAAAGAAAAGAAGACATACTGTTTTTTCCTTACTACTTGCTCAATTAAAGTCGCTAAGGAAATTCCCATATCTCACTGAGTATTTATTGAGGAAGGGCTTTTGTCTTTAACTCACAGACCAAAGGAGAATCAGCTAGTAATAATAGGTAACAATTGTCATGTCTTCACCTATTTCTGAGTGTCTAGTGTGATTCAAACAGTGCTTGAAGTTCTGGGGATTTAGTAGGGAATAAAACAAGCAAAGCCTCCCCTTATAGAGTTCATGTTAGAATAGACACTAGGCAAATACCGGCTATAGAGAGTGACAGATGCTGTTTTTAAAGGATGATCAGAGAAGTTACTTGAGCAACAGACTGTGATGAATTGAAGTAGCTAGCCATGTGAATATCTGGGCAATGAGTGTTTCAGGGCAAAGAGCAGCCATTGAAAACACCCTGAGTCAGCAACATGCTGAGACCCATCAAGAGACAGACGGAGTCCAGATTGTTCAGGAGCTGACACTGAAGGAAACAATAGGGAAAGGAAATGAGGGAGAAATTTACCAGGCACCAGACCATCACAAAACACAGAAATCTAGGACCTCTGTGGCCAGGATTTTAGAGCATAGAAGTCAATATATGAAAGTATTTGTTGAAACCCTCATTGTGGGAAGAAAATTACTATTTTCAACGATTCACACCGTTTCAATGTATTGATACAGAACCTATGCCTTTCTGAATTGTCTGCCATGGTCCTTTAAACAGACCTACCTTCCCAGCACGCCCAGAACTTGGCCAGGATTTCCTCCCAACTAACAATTCAGCCCCCGCATCCTTAGCTTGTAGCAGGCCACCAGCTGCAGATTCTTTCTTTTTGAAGAAACTCTTTGGACCCTAGTTTTTAGCTTTACAAACACAACTCTGTGACTCCTTTGGTTTCATCCCACCCACTTGCCTCTCACTTCAGTCCTACGGGTTTCCATACCTGCTGTTTCACATCTCTGTCACCTCCCACAAAAACATGCATACACATGTATACAGACATACACCCCAACTATCCCACCTGCACCAGGTTGCTCCAACAAGATGCTGGCTATGACTGGTTATCTGGAACACTCAAATGATTAATCTTGATAACAGCATCATATACAGGATCCCATGGACATAAATTACTAATTGATCTTTCCTGACTACCCACAGCAATATTTGAAAAGTTCAGTGAAATTAGACATCACCTGGACAACGTTATTGTGTGTTTGCATTTGGATGTTCATAATCAAAAGAAGCTCTTACATAATATTCTTATTTCTGTTGCAGCTATATCAACCCATTCCCCAATGCAACAAAAGCCCATAAAGCGGTGCGGGGGGGAGAGAGAGAGAAAGAGAGAGAGTGAGAGAGAGAGAAAGAGACAGAGAGAGAGACTTTGATTAGTGAAAGAATCTTAAATCTCATCCCTGCTCATCTTCCCCCTGCAGTCTTAAAATATTAGAGGTTTACAGGGCTCTTTCCAAAACTTGGTCATAGGAAAGTGACTCTTCAGGTTCCCATACTTGATAACAGATACGATATTTTTATCTGATGTTTAAGGCCCTTCTGTGTCTAAGAGAAGTAGATGGCAACTCTCTATAAGCAATACTGTTGCAGCAGTTAAAATTGAGGCAAACAGATATGAAATAGGACATTTTTTCCAAGTAGAGGAAAATAGGGACGAGCTGACATGTTTGCACAAGAAATCACGCACTGAATTTCCAAGAGTTCAGGTCTCAATTCTTTGCAGAGCTTATTATAGTCCAGCATCTTCTTTAAAGTTACTGATACATACAACAAGCATCACTGCTTCCTATCTCAATCCCAGGGCATCTTCCCATTAACCTTCCTTTATTCAAACAGAAGATACTCCTTATTGGAAACGTAACCAGTTTTTTTTCTATGACAAGATGTTGCCCCTTCACCCACAGTTATTTATTTCCATAATGACTCATTTATAGGAGAACTTATTAAGAGCGAAACAAACAAAAATAATGAAAAAGGAGAAAATTATGCTCAAAAATTATTATCCATGATTTTATTAACCTTTATTTTCCCTCTGAAAATTCCTACAGGTTAGCAAAACTACAAGCTTCAGGAATAACCATGTAGTTTGGCCTTATCAGATAAAGATTACAAAGTTGAATTTTTAAATGATCACACTGATGCAGATGTTTCTTAATTAAACCTCATCATCACGTGTTTAAAGTTTGAATGAAGAACTGGCAATGGCTGAAATCTCTTTTAAAAACACAGAATTTCATGAATATGACAATATACAAACTAATGAATGAATGAATGAATAAATAAAATAACGTTCAAGGATTCCTATGTCAACACATTTCTTTCCTAGTTCTGTAAAATTCTACTGAGTTATATCAAGTTGATATGACTATCTTAAATTTTTTCTAGGTTTCTTCTTATAAACTGTATTTCCTAGATAGTATCACTTGACTCATTTTCACTGAAGATTTCCCTGTTAAAATAGACTTCCCTAGCTAGATCAATTGTCAATGTCTGTTGCAAAACAACAAAGAATCACACTAATGTTGGCTAACCAGTCACCTATTCACCCATTTCCTTCAAAACAATTATTTTGTAAAGGTAATTTGCTACACTTTCTTCTACTGTTTTTCTTCCTTGTTTTCTTCTTAAGTAATTGTCTTGAAGATCAACTAACTGTTTTTCGCCTTTGATGGTGCCTACACATATGGTAGTTGGAGACATTGTGTTAATGAATAGTAATAATTTCAGTAAGAATATTCACTGAGTTTATTCACTAGACTTAAATCTCAGAAAAAGATATGTTGTAAGACAATTTTACATCCTTTGTAATATGATATTTTTTAAAAAGTGGTTTCAGTTGTAAAAGCTTGATGCAAATAAAAGTCTGTCATCTTTTCTAAGTACTTAACTATTCCATGTGACTTCTGAACACATTGTCATTGGAAAGATTAGACTAAAATGATACCAAATGTCCAATAAAATACAGAAAATCCTTCTGAATCTGCAGGGTTAGCTGGCATGCTTGCCATTTTACACACACAAACCAACAGAAACTAAACAGGCAATGTGTCTTCCAAATTCTCCCAAAGGCAGGATTTTTAGCTAAAATAAATTAGCCTTGAAGAAAGACAGACCTGGCTTTTGAAAAAAATGACAACTTTTTAGATAAATCAGCTGCCCCAAAAATTCACTGTGCATATAAGAAGTGGAAATATATACAAATTTGAAAAACGCAAACTTACTGTAAAATTGCAGATGTTACTATTTAGCCATCAGAACAAGCAAAAAAAAATTTAAGAACATTAGTAATATAATGGAACATAAAAAATCTGACACACAGTTAGTATTTGCAATTAACTGGTATTTTTCAGAAGCTAGTTATTCAGAGGAACCAACTAAAACACCTGGAAAAGTTTGCTACAGAAATTTAGGTGGTAAAACTTTTAGCTTAGAAGTGAGGTCAATGCATGCTTGGCTTCTGATACCATATAAAACTATGAGACTGGACAACCAAACTCAATGGCTCTTATTTTTAAACCTCAAATCATTTTAAATTCCATCTTATCTTACAAATTTTGCTTTTATTTCATCACACTCTCTCCATCATTGCTCATACCTTTTTTAGCATCCCTTTAAATATTAGAATAATCTTGTACTAAACATCTTCCTGTCTTTCTTCATTTTTGTTCATCTTATATGCAGAGCCATGACTAATTGTTCCAAATCTGTTCATGGATTCCTCATTTTCTTAAGGACAAAGTGCAAACTTTGCTCAACCTCTTCCTTATTCTATGAGGCAGGCTGGTAGAGGCTCCATCACTGGAAACACTGCTGGAACATAGGAGGGAAAAGAAAAGGAAACCCAGGAAAGCTGTGTAAGGACAAATCTCATGGTCATACCAGGTTCAAAGGGGTAGGGAGGTGCGATTCAGCCATGTGCTTAGGAGAAGGAGAACCAGAGTATTGGTGGACAGTCCTGATGAGTATTACAGATATACTGCTCATACACTTTGACAGCCAGAAACTGTCTTGAGCCCCTATAGGAAAACTACAGTTCAACTTGGTGTAGCTCTGCACCTCTGTGGAAGAGGATTTTCCTTCTATTGCAAAGGAAAAGATCTTGTGCTCCTCTACTGACATGGCTTTATTATAACAAATTGTGAGTAGCCTTAATAAGGGAAATTCTAATAGATTTGTGATCAGAAAGAATAACAACATCAACTACCTAAGTATTTAATATTTTACAATTATGGAAGGCTCAGTGTGTGCGTGGTACAAGACATTGCATGTATTAACTTATTAAATCCCCACAATTGACCCTGAAACAAGTATTCTTCCCAGCATTTCACAGAGGAGAAAACAAAAGCACAGAGAAGTCAAGTAACTCAGCCAGGCTCACATAGCAAATGTGTGACTGAGTATGAATCAAGCACAGAAAGTCTGACTCCAGAGCCAGCCCTTTTGGCCATGGCAATGTACTGCTTCAAAAGGAAATGACTTGGCAAAAAATTACTTATTTCTTAAATTAATTATGTGGCTTCCATTCAAGAAAAAAATATATAAATCAAATGTTAAACTAATAGTCCTTCAAATGCAGAAATACAGCCTTGAGCTCTAAACACCTCTGTGTAGCAAATCTTATTCCATTCTTTGAGGCTGCATTTTACAGCTAACATATCCTGGCATGGACACCTGGCTGAAGTACATCAAAAGCAGATGTCATGAATGATATAAACTGAGGTCCCTTTAGAGCCTTTAACTAATTGGTTAATGACTACCCTTAATATTTTATTCAGGCTAAAACTTCTTCCTCCAAACAAATGATGTAGATATCCAGGATCTCAGAGTCTTCAGCCAAATACTTGAGCAAATTAAATTTTTTAGAAAAAAAAATTCTACCCACAAACACCCGGGCAGCCCTTCCTCCAAATGAGAATCGAATGGCCCTCTATTGAGATCAGAGTATGAGTCAGGTTTCTGAATTTTCAAATGAGAAATGTTAGTCTTTCTGCCTGCATGCCACACATATAAAGCATATGGATGTCACCTTAAATGACAACACAGAACGTCTGCACTACAGCTCTCCTGAGAGGATCCAGCCAAGAATTTACTACAGCCCAACATTTGCAAAGAGCTCATTTGACATATCTCATTTTAGAGAGAGTCAACCTAAAGGACATAATAGCTGCTCACTCCTCTAGGTTCTTCTAATTCCATCATTACATTAGATCAGCTTGTGAGATAATAAACTTCACTGGCTTTATTATCTCAACTTTTTTATCCTCCCTCTCTTCACAATTTTTAAAGACTTGGTTAGGTTAAATTATAGTTTTATGAACCTAGTTTTCATATAAGATCCATAGAAAATATTCACTAAATCACATTTCTGTCACTCCTACTAATTTGTTGGCAAAGAAATCATGTTGTACAGGAATTCCTGCATATAGATCTATAAGAAATGCTGGTTTCAGAACAAATTTTAACTTTTGTATTTATTATCTAGTGCTACATAAATTATCACAAAATCGGTGAATTAAAATGACATACATTTTTTATCTTTCAGTGTCTGTGGTCATACATCCAGCTACTGCTTAGCTTTATGATCTCCTCTGCTTCACGGTTTCTCATGAAGGTGCAATTCAGGGGCTGGCCAGGGTTGGTGCCTCACCTGAAGGCTCAACTGGATTTGAAGGGAATCCTTCAAAGTTTGTATTCCTGGTTGCTTGGCAGAATCCTGTTCCTTAAAGTTTATTGGACTGAGGGCCTCAGTTCCCTGTTGGATATTGACTGGAGTCTGCTCTAAGATTCTTGCCATGTGAGCCTCTCCAACATGGCAATTTACTTTATCAAATCCAGCAAGAGAGAGAAGGCCTGCTAGCTACAGAAATGGAAGTGACAATTTTCTGTAGCAAAATTACAGAACTGATATCTCATCATCGCCTTTGTTGTAGTCTATTGCTTAAAGCAAGTCATTAGTCCAGGCTATGCTCAAGGGGAGGTCATCTTAGAGTCTGCTGGCTGCCCCTTGCCAGACACATTTTAATTCATCTCATCATATTTTCCTTTTAATTCTGGCAAACTTTTAGGGAAAGTTAAAAGTTTTCTAATACATTCTTCTCTTCACACTAAGTATTTTCTAAATAGTTTCTATTTACTTAACTGGTCTTTAATACTTTATTATTGCTAGGAACTCCAAATATATTTTGGAATAAGGTATGCATGTCAAGAAATTAATAACAGATGGTTAGCTGGCTACTCCGATCAAGATGTTAATACGTCAACTCAATAATACATTCAAGAAAATATAAAGACTTTTGAAGATTGCATTTCCTTCTTGCTATCTCCTTTAAAGCAGTAATGACCAGAAAAATCTCTCACGGCTGAATGTGAAAAAAATTATGGATTTTGACTGCTGAATATCATGTAAAGAAAAATTATGGTAATGACATTTAGGAGAAAAGGACAACTTCTTCAATGATATGTAATCATACCTAGAGTGCAAATCTTTCCCTAATGTCATGACATGAATGCTGAACTCATAGGTGAATTTAACTTAATGATTCTGCCATTGCATTGTGTCTTTACTTACCTTCTAATTGTAGTTGTAAAATTATTCAACATTTACCTATTTATGCCTTGTATTTCTTGCTGAATTTTATGCAATCGTGAAATAACTCCATTTAGCAATCAAGACACTTAATTTAAAGCTTGCCTCACTTCCAATGCTGGGTAACAATCATAAATAATTTTAATGATAATGTCAGGAATGTTAGAAATATTTGAAGGATCATTTGTTTTGCCTGAGCAATATACAGACTTGGAAAGAAGGAATGATTTACATTTTGGTAATTAGGCATTTCTAATCCCTTTCATTCTTCAGTAAAGCTATAACCTACTGAATTGAAAATATAAGATGTCAGTGCTTTTCAATACAAGAATAAATATTTTCTGGCATTTCTCTGGATCGAACAAAACTTTGGTTTCCATGGATCCCAATTATAGTTTCAAGTTGTTCAGCACCATAGCAACAAAACAAAGGAGAAATTCATTTAAAGCTGTTGAACTTTTAACATGGAATATAAAGGAAAACCAATGAATGCAGGCTTGGTACATGATTGCTCTCCCTCGGAGGCTGACAGATCCTGACCAATCACTCCAGTGCTAAGGAATGTCCTTTCAAGACAATGCCACCAGGCAGGTTCATGCAAGAAGGACAAAAAGGTTAAAATGGAACTACCGCTTTCATGTATTTTATTTAAACTGGCTATAGGCCTCACCTAAGAGTAACTGGCTTTAAGCTTATCTCCTGGTTAATTGATGAATATCTGTGTAAAATAATCCATAAGTTCACCAACGGTCATTTCAGTAGAAATTAGAAGACTTCCTGGGCTGGCCTGGAGATGGTTATAGGATCAAAAAAAATTTACATTGTTTTAACAGACCCCAGAAACTGGACTCATCCTGATGGAACAGTGTGGTATGCATAGAATTAATGAGCTCCTTAAAAGTAACAATCAAATCTCTTTTTTCCTCTTTATATCTCTAACATTCAGCATAATGTCTGGCCCACAGTACGAGAACTTTAGTAGTTTTCTTAGAAGTCAATTAAAGACATTTTCTTCTACAAAATAGATAATAATTTCCATTTATTGTCATAAGTATACTGTTTTTGATATTCAAAGGATTGGTAATTAACAATCTATAAAATGTCCAGAGAAACATAATAAAAGCAGAAGTAAATTGTGAACTGGAAAGTAGAATGAGAAGTCAATAAATACTTTACATGAACTCATTGTGTGCTGGAAATGTACTGTAGAATTCTATGCAGAACAATATAGAAGGATTTTGCAACCTGAGTTAACCAGTAAAGTTTACAATAGCATCAGATTAACTCAATAGTGAAAATCTTTTTCCAGAGATACATCATAATATAGATTATATTAATTTGAATGTATCTATAATTATGTCCATCTATTGTGTTGTGGGTGGGGAGGAGGTCTCACTTTATGCACTGTGTTTAATACATTTTCCTGGCTGGCATTCCTCCTTCTGAATTATTTGATTTCTACTATTTCCCCTGTTGAAAATCTTTAAAAGTCGCTAAAATCTTCTAATTCAGTTTAATGAGGGAAAACACAGTTACCTTGCAAACTAAGAGAAATCTGTGCATTTCTAGCTTTGTATCTATCTATCTACTTATCTAATTCCTTAAGTAAATTTTAAACGAGGGCTGTACCTTGTCCATAGGAAAAAATTCACAGATCAGACCCATCTCTTTCCACATACAGTGAGTTTGCTTTCAAACCTAAAGAATAGCGCTACGCAGACATCTACGTGTGTCTCATACTCTGTTTCGGGATGTAGGCAGCTTGGAATTTAAAATGATTGAGTTATTTTGGGGTTCCATGAACTTTATTATTTGATATGATAGACAGTAATGAGTAGTTCAGAATGAACGTCCACAGGTACAAACAGACTCACTAATTAATTTAAAAAATGAATAAACTACTAGCGAGTTGAAATAACATTATCAGTGAATTGTTACTGATCCACAGAATAAAAGTTTGAACACTCAAACCACGAGATGAGAATTCATATTCTATTAGGTTGGTGCAAAAGTAATGACAAAAATCACAGTTACTTTTGCACCAACCTAATACAAGCAGAAATATATAAAAATGTCTAGTTCTCAATTACTGAATTAGGAACATTTGGTTAATCAGCACCCCAATTTAGTTTTTGATGGAACATATTGCCTCTTTTTCCCATACACATGAAATATTTAAAGCAGTTAGCTAAGAATACAGTTGTTCAGTTCAACTTCCCTGTTCCAGAGCTCTTTAAAGTTCAGCTAACCATTGTAGAAACCTAAGTTACTACAATGAGACCTGAAAATATTTTCTAACAAAATAAGTATTGCATTTCTTTCATTTTAATTCAAATATTATTGAGTGCCAAGTCCATCTAATGCACTACTGTCAGCATCAAGAGAAGGTCTATTACTATTGAATTTAAAATTGAGTCAAGGGACGCAGGAGGATAAAATAAGAACCTGGAGAGTGCCTTAGGAATTCAGAGAAATTTTCAACATAGAGAACCCAGAAGAAGCTTCAGAAAGAACAACAGTTGAGCTCAACCTTGAAGAGCTATAATATATATTCTGACCATAAGCAGAACAGTGAACATGGTGAAACCCTGTGTCTACAAAAATACACAAATTAGCCAGGCACAAATGGTGGTCATGCCTGTACTTCCAGGAACTCGGGAGGCTGAGGAAGGAGAATCACTTGAATCTGGGAGGTGGAGGCTGCAGTGAGCAGAGATTGTGCCTGGGTGACAAAGCGAGACTCCGTCTCTAAATTAATTAATTAATTAATTAATTTTTAAAAAATAATGCTTGTTACCATGAAAGGCCATGTTCAAACCTGCTGACAACTGGAAGTTTTCTTTTAAGTTGGCTTCAACTACTTTCCCAAACCCACACTGGACAATTAAATTGTTGTCTTTTATTGACAACTCTTGCTGGGTGATGGAGAGGACTCAGAATCCACTTGTACTTTTTTCTGTTATACTTACAATTTTTATTTGTTCTCCCAAACAGAATGTAAACTCCAGGGAAGAAGGATTTAGGGCTCTTTTGCTTTCACTATAGAAACCAAGTATCTAAATGGATGTCTGGATAAAAAGGTGTCTAAAATTACTCAACTTTTTAATTTGTTTGTTTGTTTCTTACTGTGGTAAAAACATTTAACATGAAGTCTACCCTCTTAACAAAGTTTTAAGGGTCCAATGCAGTGTTGTTAACTACAGGCATGATGTACAGCAGATCTCTGGGATTACTCATCCGTCATACCTGAGATTGTAACCTTGTTGAAGAGTGACTCTCCTTTTCTCCATCCCCCTAGTCCCTGGCAACTACTGTCTACTCTATGCTTTTATGAGTTTGATTATTTAGATACCATATATAAATGGAATCATTCAGTATTTGTCCTTCTGTGACTGGCTTAATTCACTTCACACAATGTCCTTAAGGTTCATTCACGGGGGCGGAGCAAGATGGACGAATAGGAAGAGCACCAGTCTCCAACTCCCAGCGCGAGCAACACAGAAGACCGGTGATTTCTGCATTTTCAACTGAGGTACTGGGGTCATCTCACTGGGGAGTGCCAAACAATCGGTGCTGGTCAGCTGCTGCAGCCCGATCAGCAAGAGCTGAAGCAGGGTGAGGCATCACCTCACCTGGGAAGCACAAGGGGGAAGGGAATCCCTTTTCCTAGCCAGGGGAACTGAGACACACAACACCTGGAAAATCGGGTAACTCCCACCCCAATACTGCGCTTTAAGCAAACGGGCACACCAGGAGAATATATCCCACACCTGGTCGGTAGGGTCCGATGCCCACGGAGCCTCCCTCATTGCTAACACAGCACTCTGCAGCAATCTAACCGCAAGGCATCAGCCAGGCTGGGGGAGGGGTGCCCGCCATTGCTGAGGCTTAAGGAGGTAAACAAAGCCGCTGGGAAGCTCGAACTGGGTGGAGCTCACAGCAGCTCAAGGAAACCTGCCTGTCTCTGTAGACTCCACCTCTGGGGACAGGGCACAGCTAAAAAACAACAGGGGAAGCAGCAGAGGCCTGTGCAGACGCGAACGACTCTGTCTGACAGCTTTGAAGAGAGCAGTGGATCTCCCAACACGGAGGTTGAGATCTGAGAATGGACAGACTGCCTGCTCAAGAGGGTCCCTGACCCCTGAGTAGCCCAACTGGGAGACATCCCCCACTAGGGGCAGTCTGACACCCCACACCTCACAGGGTGGAGTACACCCCTGAGATGAAGCTTCCAAAGGAAGAATCAGACAGGTACACTCGCTGTTCAGCAATATTCTATCTTCCGCAACCTCTGCTGCTGATACCCAGGCAAACAGGGTCTGGAGTGGACCTCAAGCAATCTCCAACAGACCTATAGCTGAGGGTCCTGACTGGCAGAAGGAAAACTATCAAACACGAAGGACACCTATACCAAAAACCCATCAGTACGTCACCATCACCAAGACCAGAGACAGATAAAACCACAAAGATGGGGAAAAAGCAGGGCAGAAAAGCTGGAAATTCAAAAAATAAGAGCGCATCTCCCCCTGCAAAGGAGCGCAGCCCATCGCCAGCAACGGATCAAAGCTGGTCACAGAATGACTTTGACGAGATGAGAGAAGAAGGCTTCAGTCCATCAAACTTCTCAGAGCTAAAGGAGGAATTACGTACCCAACGCAAAGAAACTAAAAATCTTGAAAAAAGAGTGGAAGAATTGACAGCTAGACTAATTCATGCAGAGAAGGTCATAAACGAAATGACAGAGATGAAAACCATGACACGAGAAATACGTGACAGATGCACAAGCTTCAGTAACCGACTCGATCAACTGGAGGAAAGAGTATCAGCGATTGAGGATCAAATGAATGAAATGAAGCGAGAAGAGAAACCAAAAGAAAAAAGAAGAAAAAGAAATGAACAAAGCCTGCAAGAAGTATGGGATTACGTAAAAAGACCAAATCTACGTCTGATTGGGGTGCCTGAAAGTGAGGGGGAAAATGGAACCAAGTTGGAAAACACTCTTCAGGATATCATCCAGGAGAACTTCCCCAACCTAGTAGGGCAGGCCAACATTCAAATTCAGGAAATACAGAGAACGCCACAAAGATACTCCTCCAGAAGAGCAACTCCAAGACACATAATCGCCAGATTCACCAAAGTTGAAATGAAGGAAAAAATCTTAAGGGCAGCCAGAGAGAAAGGTCGGGTTACCCACAAAGGGAAGCCCATCAGACTAACAGCAGATCTCTCGGCAGACACTCTACAAGCCAGAAGAGAGTGGGGGCCAATATTCAACGTTCTTAAAGAAAAGAATTTTCAACCCAGAATTTCATATCCAGCCAAACTAAGCTTCATAAGTGAAGGAGAAATAAAATCCTTTACAGATAAGCAAATGCTTAGAGATTTTGTCAACACCAGGCCTGCCTTACAAGAGACCCTGAAGGAAGCCCTAAACATGGAAAGGAACAATCGGTACCAGCCATTGCAAAAACATGCCAAAATGTAAAGACCATCGAGGCTAGGAAGAAACTGCATCAAGTAACGAGCAAAATAACCAGTTAATATCATAATGGCAGGATCAAGTTCACACATAACAATATTAACCTTAAATGTAAATGGACTAAATGCTCCAATGAAAAGACACAGACTGGCAAACTGGATAAAGAGTCAAGAACCATCAGTCTGCTGTATTCAGGAGACCCATCTCACATGCAGAGACATACATAGGCTCAAAATAAAGGGATGGAGGAAGATCTACCAAGCGAACGGAGAACAAAAAAAAACAGGGGTTGCAATCCTAGTCTCTGATAAAACAGACTTTAAACCATCAAAGATCAAAAGAGACAAAGAAGGCCATTACATAATGGTAAAGGGATCAATTCAACAGGAAGAGCTAACTATCCTAAATATAGATGCACCCAATACAGGAGCACCCAGATTCATCAAGCAAGTCCTTAGAGACTTACAAAGAGACTTAGACTCCCATACAATAATAATGGGAGACGTCAACACTCCACTGTCAACATTAGACAGATCAACGAGACAGAAAGTTAACGAGGATATCCAGGAATTGAACTCATCTCTGCACCAAGCGGACCTAATAGACATCTATAGAACTCTACACCCCAAATCAACAGAATATACATTCTTCTCAGCACCACATCGCACTTATTCCAAAATTGACCACATAATTGGAAGTAAAGCACTCCTCAGCAAATGTAAAAGAACAGAAATTATAAGAAACTGTCTCTCAGACCACAGTGCAATCAAACTAGAACTCAGGACTAAGAAACTCAATCAAAACCGCTCAACTACATGGAAACTGAACAACCTGCTCCTGAATGACTACTGGGTACATAACGAAATGAAAGCAGAAATAAAGATGTTCTTTGAAACCAATGAGAACAAAGATACAACATAACAGAATCTCTGGGAAACATTTAAAGCAGTGTGTAGAGGGAAATTTATAGCACTAAATGCCCACAAGAGAAAGCAGGAAAGATCTAAAATTGACACTCTAACATCACAATTAAAAGAACTAGAGAGGCAAGAGCAAACACATTCAAAAGCTAGCAGAAGGCAAGAAATGACTAAGATCAGAGCAGAACTGAAGGAGATAGAGACACAAAAAACCCTCCAAAAAATCAATGAATCCAGGAGTTGGTTTTTTGAAAAGATCAACAAAATTGACAGACCGCTAGCAAGACTAATAAAGAAGAAAAGAGAGAAGAATCAAATAGATGCAATAAAAAATGATAAAGGGGATATCACCACCGACCCCACAGAAATACAAACTACCATCAAAGAATACTATAAACACCTCTACGCAAATCAACTAGAAAATCTAGAAGAAATGGATAATTTCCTGGACACTTACACTCTCCCAAGACTAAACCAGGAAGAAGTTGAATCCCCGAATAGACCAATAGCAGGCTCTGAAATTGAGGCAACAATTAATAGCCTACCCACCAAAAAAAGTCCAGGACCAGATGGATTCACAGCTGAATTCTACCAGAGGTACAAGGAGGAGCTGGGACCATTCCTTCTGAAACTATGCCAATCAATAGAAAAAGAGGGAATCCTCCCTAACTCTTTTTATGAGGCCAGCATCATCCTGATACCAAAGCCTGGCAGAGACACAACAAAAAAAGAGAATTTTAGACCAATATCCCTGATGAACATCGATGCAAAAATCCTCAATAAAATACTGGCAAACCAGATTCAGCAGCACATCAAAAAGCTTATCCACCATGATCAAGTGGGCTTCATCCCTGGGATGCAAGGCTGGTTCAACATTCGCAAATCAATAAACGTAATCCAGCATATAAACAGAACCAAAGACAAGAACCACATGATTATCTCAATAGATGCAGAAAAGGCTTTTGACAAAATTCAACAGCCTTCATGCTAAAAACGCTCAATAAATTCGGTATTGATGGAACGTACCTCAAAATAATAAGAGCTATTTATGACAAACCCACAGCTAATATCATACTGAATGAGCAAAAACTGGAAAAATTCCCTTTGAAAACTGGCACAAGACAGGAATGCCCTCTCTCATCACTCCTATTCAACATAGTGTTGGAAGTTCTGGCTAGGGCAATCAGGCAAGAGAAAGAAATCAAGGGTATTCAGTTAGGAAAAGAAGAAGTCAAATTGTCCCTGTTTGCAGATGACATGATTGTATATTTAGAAAACCCCATTGTCTCAGCCCAGAATCTCCTTAAGCTGATAAGCAACTTCAGCAAAGTCTCAGGATACAAAATTAATGTGCAAAACTCACAAGCATTCTTATACACCAGTAACAGACAAGCAGAGAGCCAAATCAGGAATGAACTTCCATTCACAATTGCTTCAAAGAGAATAAAATACCTAGGAATCCAACTTACAAGGGATGTCAAGGACCTCTTCAAGGGGAACTACAAACCACTGCTCAGTGAAATCAAAGAGGACACTAACAAATGGAAGAACATACCATGCTCATGGATAGGAAGAATCAATATCGTGAAAATGGCCATACTGCCAAAGGTTATTTATAGATTCAATGCCATCCCCATCAAGCTACCAGTGAGTTTCTTCACAGAATTGGAAAAAACTGCTTTAAAGTTCATATGGAACCAAAAAAGAGCCCGCATTGCCAAGACAATCCTAAGTCAAAAGGACAAAGCTGGAGGCGTCACGCTACCTGACTTCAAACTATACTACAAGGCTACAGTAACCAAAACAGCATGGTAATGGTACCAAAACAGAGATATAGACCAATGGAACAGAACAGAGTCCTCAGAAATAATACCACACATCTACAGCCATCTGATCTTTGACAAACCTGAGAGAAACAAGAAATGGGGAAAGGATTCCCTATTTAATAAATGGTGCTGGGAAAATTGGCTAGCCATAAGTAGAAAGCTGAAACTGGATCCTTTCCTTACTCCTTATACGAAGATTAATTCAAGATGGATTAGAGACTTAAATGTTAGACCTAATACCATAAAAACCCTAGAAGAAAATCTAGGTAGTACCATTCAGGACATAGGCATGGGCAAGGACTTCATGTCTAAAACACCAAAAGCAATGGCAGCAAAAGCCAAAATTGACAAATGGGATCTAATTAAACTAAAGAGCTTCTGCACAGCAAAAGAAACTACCATCAGAGTGAACAGGCAACCTACAGAATGGGAGAAAATTTTTGCAATCTACTCATCTGACAAAGGGCTAATAACCAGAATCTACAAAGAACTCAAACAAATATACAAGAAAAAAACAAACAACCCCATCAAAAAGTGGGCAAAGGATATGAACAGACATTTTGCAAAAGAAGACATTCATACAGCCAACAGACACATGAAAAAATGCTCATCATCACTGGCCATCAGAGAAATGCAAATCAAAACCACAATGAGATACCATCTCACACCAGTTAGAATGGCAATCATTAAAAAATCAGGAAACAACAGGTGTTGGAGAGGATGTGGAGAAATAGCAACACTTTTACACTGTTGGTGGGATTGTAAACTAGTTCAACCATTATGGAAAACAGTATGGCAATTCCTCAAGGATCTAGAACTAGATGTACCATATGACCCAGCCATCCCACTACTGGGTATATACCCAAAGGATTATAAATTATTCTACTACAAAGACACATGCACACGTATGTTTATTGCGGCACTATTCACAATAGCAAAGACTTGGAATCAACCCAAATGTCCATCTGTGACAGACTGGATTAAGAAAATGTGGCACATATACACCATGGAATACTATGCAGCCATAAAAAAGGATGAGTTTGTGTCCTTTGTAGGGACATGGATGCAGCTGGAAACCATCATTCTTAACAAACTATCACAAGAAGAGAAAACCAAACACCGCATGTTCTCACTCATAGGTGGGAACTGAACAATGAGATCACTTGGACTCGGGAAGGGGAATATCACACACTGGGGCCTATTATGGGGAGGGGGGACGGGGGAGGGATTGCACTGGGGAGTTATACATGATATAAATGATGAATTGATGGGTGCTGACGAGTTGATGGGTGCAGCACACCAACATGGCACAAGTATACATATGTAACAAACCTGCACGTTATGCACATGTACCCTAGAACTTGAAGTATAATAAATAAAAAAAAAAAAGGTTCATTCACATTGCTACATATGACAGGATTTCCTTCTTACTCAAAGCTGATTAATATTCCAGTCTATGTATATACTACTTGACTTTTTAATAGGTAGAATGCAATGGAAAGCCTCCTGAAGGAAGGTCATAAGAGGTGACACAGTTTCCCATTCTCTCTCTTTGTCTTGGGACAAGCAACTTGGGATCCCTAAACCCAGCTACCCTGAAATCATCATGATTACAAGACAGAACAGAGAGAGATGTAGCGTATGCAGAGTCAGGGAGATGCCCAGATCATTCCAACCCCAGTTTTCAAGCTGTCCCAGGTGATGCCAAGTAGAACATCATTCTCCTTGCCAAATCCTGCCTGAATTTTACATTCCTGAATCAAATCAATATTGTGGGTTTCTAATTTGTTTTTAAAGTGTGATTAAATGAATTTTAGTAAATTTACAGACTTGTGAAACCATCACCACAGTCCAGTTTTAGAACATTTCCAACACACCAAAAACATCTCTCATCCCTATTTGCAGTCACTTCCCATTCCCTACCACAAACACTGCCCCCAGCCATAGGCAACTGCTGACTTCTATCTATAGATTTGCATTTTGTAGACATTTCAAGTAAATAAAATCGTACACTATGCTGTCTTTTGTATTTAGCTTCTATCTCTATGCTTAATGCTTACGAGGTTCATGCATGTTGTAGCACTTATTAGTACTTCATTGCTTTTTATGCTGAGAAGCATTGCATTTTATGGATACATCACATTTCTTTTATCTGTTCATCAATTGATGAACATTTGAATTGTTTTCCCTCTGGCTGCTACAAATGGTGCTCCTTTGAGTGTTAATATACACGCCTCTTTTTGGTTAGGTATTTTCATTTATCTTTGGTAGATACCTAGGAGTTAAATGTCTGTGTTGTGCGGTAATTGATATTCCACGTTGTAAGAAACTCTAAGCTGTTTTCCAAAGTGACTGCATCACGTTATATGCCTGTTAGCGATATATAAGCTTTCTCGAAATTCTTCTCATTATTTGTCTTTTCGAACTTGCCTTTTTGAATGTCACTATTTTAAGCCACAACATCGTTTCAGGAGAGTTTATTACACAGCAATGTATTTCTATAACAATCTTATCATTTATTTTTTTCCTCCACCCCTAAAATATGTTTCACCAAAGCATGGATCTTTGGCTACATTGTTCACCAATCTACCCAAACATTTAGAAAGTTGCATATTAAAGGTGCCAAAAATATCTAAGAACTGAGTTTTCAAAACAACCACATCAAGTAGGAACTGTAATTACGGTTAATGATATTAAAGCTGAAGTACACGTAACAAGGAGTATCTCAGTTCACTGATTTTTTTTTTCTCTTCTCCCAAAATTCACAGCACTAATGAGTTTTAGAAGGTTGTATTATGACCACTTAAGTTATTCAAGCAAATTATATATATGTAATATATATTATATGTAATACATATTCACCTAAATTTATTTATATTTATATATTTTATATGTGCATGTATATATTTTATATATACACATATGTATAGTATATAATATATAGTATATATCATGTATACATATGCATAATTATATGTATTATACACATATGTATAATGTATGTATAAATAATATCTATTATGTAAAATATATAACACATAGACAATATATGTAATATAATTAACCAATTTAGATAAATTTAGAATAACAGGTTGGATTATAAATGTGTGTATATACACACACAGAGACATATGGACAGACAATCTATTGCCTCTGGGGGTCCTTAACAAAAGGCAGGCATAATAAACAGTCCTAGAAAGGAAGACATTGAAATGTCAACTGACAAAAAAAATATTCACTATAGCTACCAACTGTCTGCCTCTGCTGTGTTTGTTAGGCCCCTGTGGAGGAAACACGTATGGAATAAATGCTCCAGAGAAGCCCTGAAAAACTTTAGCCAAGCAGGTCCCTGCTGATAACTCAGTGGGTATGCTCAGCCAGAGGTCTAGGGAGACAACATGCATTTAAAAGCATTTTAACCTGTGCTCCTGTGATACCCAGGAATCTAACCCAAGAGCACTTTTTCTCATAGCAGAAGGGAAAAGAGAAAAATCTGGAAGCCCAGAAGTGAATAAAAATTATTTATATGAAAAGTTTTCCCAAGGAAACATATAAACTGTGCTTGAATTACAAGCTCATGTTTTTAAGAAAATTGGGTATATTCAATCATTATCTTTTATAAAAGAAAAATTGATATGTTTTAAAATGGAGAGGTAGAGAAAGGTAATTAAAAGTCACAGTTGAATATTAAAGATGCAAGAAAAAATTTGAATATCCCTACCTCAGGATTACTGAAAATGTCACTGTGATAAATTTAGAATAACAGAACAAGAAATTATAAAGAGTATTTTGGGTCAATTCCCTGCCTTTAAGCAATAATTAATCTAAACTATTCTATAAAGAGAATTATCTATTATGGTCTTAAAATTTTCAAGAGAAAATTATCAATATTCATTGACAATGTGATCTATAATTTTACAACTGTTAGTCCAGATCTACAAAACATCAAGTGAAAAACCATAACTGAGATAATTATTTTTTTAGTAAAACATAATCCAGAAGTGCCATCTGCAGAATTCTGGTTTAACTGAATTACTATTATATTTGCCATTACAAGTGAAATTTTTTTTTTTGATGTGTTCCTTAAAACAATAACTCACTAAACAAGACCTCAGGGACCTGGAAAAATGTTTGTGAGCTTCCCAAATTTCCTTTGGCAGAAAGTCACTAAATACATGGGATAGAGTATGAATTTTCATAAAGGAAAAGAAGCATATCTGGAAGAATCTAGTCAAAATGTGAAAGTGTGAGTCTATTGTTGGAATCTTGAAATGGAACTAACATACAATAATAGTAACAAAAATAACAAAATGCTATCATTTGTTCAGCACTAACTACATGGAAGGCCCTGTTGTAAGCTCTCACTTGATTACAACATTATAACCTTTAAAGGCATCCTCATATTATAGGACTCCGAAAGTATATGAGTTCATATCAAGCTCTGACATCAAAACCTATTCTTAACCACCTGACACCATGAAATATGGCCACTAAGTTGAAGCAGTAATTAATATCTAGACCTGAATTCATTTTCATCTACATGTTGACGAGCAAGATGGTTCAGACTAACAAATAGTCATCAGCAGAGAAAAATATGCTCACCTCTATGGTTTGCAAGTGGAAATCAATCTTCTCATTTAAAAAGTATACAAAATTAGGGAATTGGAATTTGAATGTCCAAAAGGTGAATATGCATAGAGTTAGGCAGAATAAAACAAGGCAAAAAGAAAAAAAAAATCAATCAGACTAAATAAAGGAGTAATAATCAGCTTATTTTGTCCTTTATATTCTAAATTGTAAATCTACTATATTTAATCCTCATCAGGCAGTAGACAGACATCTGCTTAGGTCAGATTCCCCAGAACTGCAACATGTGATGAGGATTTGTATGAAAATAATTCACTACGGAATTGCCCTGAGAAACCAGTGAGGGAGCAGAGGAAACAAGGCATGGCTATGGAAGCAGCCAACCATGAACACGGTCTCAGGAAAGTTCCTCAGAGCTGCTTCAGCCTGACCCACAGGGGAGTCTTAGATGTGTCCCCACCGGAACAAGAAACCTGACCTCCCACATTCTCGCATCCATCATGAGTACAGTGATCCAAGGGATATGGGTGAAGTCCCCGCAGTATTTGTTACAGCATCTTACCCAATTTTATACAGGAGAGAGGAAACAGGAACTCAGCGTGGTTAGTAACTTTGCCGAAGGCCTGGCAACCCAACCCAGGTGTATTTGACACCAAAACTCAAGCTCTTTCCAACATTCCATACCCTCCTGAAATTATTTCTCCACCTAAGTTGTCTGTTAGTCCAGTATTCTATTGCCCATATTTTCTCTGCCAGTTCCTGTAAATGGTATGAAAAGGCAGTCAACCACATGCTGATGGGATTTCATAAATCCCTCCTGATCATTTTCTAGTTTTGCTAGGGCGGACCTTTGCTGCAATCAGCAGTTCCTGCTATCCAGTGCCCTCAGGAACACAGTGTTACATTAACCAAAAGAGCCCTTGGGCTATAGTCGACTCCTCAGAGTGTTGTATAATAGAATATCCCATTACAGATAGTCTCAGGTTTAAAAAGCCTCAAAAGATTACATGAAAAACAGTAACACAGGGAGAGAATTGTAGTCTTAGGGATTGGGTGTGTAAACTGCAGAGTTGAAGACTGGGAAAAACACACAGTTTGGGAAAATTATGGCAAAATATCCAGAAAAACAGATTTTTTTTTCCACTTTTAAAATGTAAGTTTTGGTCCCATCTAACCAAGCCAAAAGTTGAGACTTGATGAAGGTTGATTTGTTCTTTTACCACCAGTACTTGTTGTGGGTGGACAGGCTACTCTGCTTCTAGATTTCCTGTGGCTCTATCTCCACTTACATCTCTCATCTATCTCTAGGCAATCTGGGAACATCTATGCTCATTTATTTATATCTTCATAAATGTAAAACCTAGGGACCTATTTATCTAGTCATTGAAAGTCTATAAAACAGTAATGTAGGATGTAAAATATTCAGTGATTCTAAAGAGAAGAAAATTCTAAATTTGACCTTATTTCCATGGGACCATTCATCAATGACACTAAATATTATCAGCTTGATAATTGTACATAAATAAGGATTGAATCTCTGATGAGGGATTAAACTAAAATTACTTTAAAAGCAAGCACATCCAAGTCAATGTTTTATAAAACCTTGACTGAGTCATAATTTTGCTTGTCATCTTTTTCATAAAAGAAGATTTACACATCCTATGATAGCACTAACCTTTTCAAAGAATGGCAAGTACACTTCATATATTTAAGTAATTATGAATTATGACTCCTAAATTATAATATCTAAAAAAAATCAGAGAAATATGGGAAACAAGAATAACCCAAGAGTAAAAAGTTACTTCATTCTATTTTCAACTCTTTTTGTGTTTAACTCAGTAATATTATAACATCTGATACTTTTGGTTAAGTGATTCTAATTTTCTTTACTTGACATTATATGTAGGAATATAAACACATTAGTTTGTTCAAAGTTATTTATTGAATATCGACTCTGTGCCAATTGTAAGGTGTTTTATGGCACTAATGTTGTTTAGGAGTTCAGAAGGGAAGGCATGCTATATTTCACGATGACTCTCACTCATTCAGTCATTCAACAGGCATTTATCAAATATCATCCCTAGTACTACGGCAGAGAAGTGAATCAGAGTCATTGCCCTCCCCTTTGGAGCACAGTCTTATTTGTGTGTTTCTCTCTCTCTCTCTCTCTCTCTCTCTCTCTGTGTGTGTGTGTGTGTGTGTGTGTGACAGAGAGAGAGAGAGAGAGAGATTGAGAGAGAGAGAGAGACCAAGAGAGAAACTAAGAGAGACAGACAGAGGAACACAGACAACTGTAACACAGCATAGTAAGAGGTGGACATCAGATACAGACGGCTGTGGCACAGAGGAATAATGAATGCTACTCAGCAATCCGACAGCTGGGACTTAAAGGACAGAGTGTTGCAGCTGTCAGGGGTAGAGGCAGAACACAGTTTCCTACATATTTGAGACAGCAGGAAAAGCATATGCAAAGATAAGGAGGTACAAAAATGTAACTGCAAGTGCTTCAGTCCTGGCTGGAGAATGGTGTTGGACAGGAAGTCCAGGAGGGCACAGTTAGTCATGCTGTACAGTCTGGACTCCATCTGACAGAGAATTGGAAACTATTATGGGTCTTTAAACAGGGAAAGTTTTGTAACATTTGATCTGCAATTTTAAAGGATCATTCTGACAGTATTATGGAGAATGGATTAGGAGAAGAGAAGAAGAGATTCTGGGTCAGAGAGAGTGGTTAAAAATCCAACAAATAATGAAAACCTGAACTCACAATAACAGTAATGAAGGAAGCATGTATTTCAAGAGTAAACCTCTTGTGCCAGCTTTTACACTAAGCATTTGAATGAAATATCTTACTGAATCGCTTTCAATAACCACAACCCTGCCTCCCCCTAATATTTACATAACCAGTGCCTTTTATGGAAGAGGAAATGAGACAAAAAGAAGTTAGGGAATTTGACCAAAGTCACAGAGCTAGTAAGTGATAGCGCTAAGAATCAAATTCATGGACACATTTGAGAAATTTGGATGAGGTATAACTGAAATAATTGAATAACTGATTAGCGCTAGGAAGTGAGAGGATGGAGGAGCCACAGTAATTACACCATAACTGGTCACTTTCCTTTTCCCTATTGTACCAAGATTATCAGGAAGTGTGGGGAAGAAGGGCAATTAGTACATATATAAAGACAAACTAAAACCTGACAATAACCAGGTAGCCTACATTGTCAGAAAGGAATAACAGCTACACCCAGGCTGCAGATCTCCAAGACACACACAAGCTGTGGGAAACCTGTGTTTGTCTTGGCAGTCATAACTCCTGTCTTCCTTGTGGATGTATTCTTGTTCTAAGAGAAGCAGTAAGAGACCACATAAGAATTCTTCCACACATGCACTAGATTCATAAGCCCAAGGAAAGATTTATATCATTATTTTAAAAAATGGCAGATGAAAATTATTCTAGCAAATATCAAAGTAAGGATGCCAAACACCCAATTGGGAGGCATATATTTCACATCCTTCACACAATTTATATTCCCAAACTCTCTATAGAATTAAAAGCTAAATAAAGAAGGAACATGTGGTATAAATTAGAGAAAAAGCAATGGTGCCATAACAGCGAATAAATTTAAACCCTCTAGCACTAACGTGTACATTCCATATGTTTTATGTACATATATACTATGTTACTGTGTGGGCTTTTATGTCTATATTTTTTTCAGAAATAATAATTTCTATATTATTTGAGAATGTACAATAAATTGGTAAATGTTATCAAGGTAAATTTAATTCATAGCCTGAATGAAAATATGGACAATTAGAACACATTCCTCTGTAAATACATATCATCTATATAAGAACTATTATAATTTCACTCATACACTTATCCATAATTTTAAAATGTCCCTCTAATGGTCTAATAAGAAATTATTTCTTTCATATACAATGAATTTTTGAAATAATATGCTTCATAAACCATAACCAAACATTGTTCCTTCAGGAAAACTACTTATTTGCAGAGTCACAAGATAATTCATAGGGACCATAAGAAACATCTAATACAACATTTCTGAATCAAGTTACATGAAAGGGTTTAGCAAGATGAGATTTCCAAGAATAAGGAATGCTCTTGTCAAGTGTATGAGAAACTGGGTTATACCAAGTTCAGTATATTTCTTTACCAAAATCCTTTTAAACTACATTTTAATATGGTAATAAGCAAGGAAAATTTCCAAGAGGGCTGTAATATGTCCAGATTTTTTTCTAAATTTATTTGAACATGGAAGTTTTTAATTCTAGGAATAATAGAAGAATAATATCAGTGTTCTCTAAAACATGATTCAGAGAGCTAATCTTATTTAATTATCATCATTTTATACCTAACACTGAGGTATAGAAGGATAAGTGAAGCTTCTCAGAGTCATAAAATTCGATAATGACAGAGCCAGGACTAGAAAACTGTTTTCTAAATACCTCATCTGACTCTGACTTTTTTTTCTGTGTGTGGTGGGTGAGGGGCATTATTTTTCTTAGGGTACATTATTTAGCCACTAAAATGACAACAACTGAATTAGACAACAGTAGAATGAGAAAATTCTAACAATGGTCACCATTTATGAATGTTCACCACATGCCAAATTAAAATCAAAGTCTCTAGCAACTTGTCTTTCCTTCTTACAACATTGCAATGTAGTGAGGTACATATTATTTTCCCCATTTTACAGTGGAGGAAAGTGACTGAGAGACATTTGTAACTGGTCACACAACTTGAAGAGACAGAGCAGGTCTGGCTGACTCAAATCCCCTGCCCTTTGCACCTGACCACCCTGCCCTTCATATCTGAAAAAGTTATGCTCTTCAAAACACTCATCCTGAATCTATCTCCCCTACTGAATTCCAAAAAAGTAGAAAGTGGGTGCTCTTTCTGAAATAGCCATTTTCACTGATTACAACAGCCATTTGAAATTCATCAAATATTGACTTCTCCCTATTATAAAAGAAATACCACTTGAGGTCACTTTTTTCTTTATTAGATTTCTGGTTTTAAAACCCAATGGCCAAAGACATTTTTTTTCTGTTTAAAAGGTTAAAAATGATCACTGAGGTAAATTCTAATCATTAAATTCAATAAGAACTAGCCAAGGTATTCTTGGCATAAATTCCCCAAAGCTAGTAAAAGTGACTTTAAAAGTAACTAAAATGACTGAAATACATTACAATAATATTGTATGAACCAAATCAAAATCAAACTGCATATTTTAACAGGATGGCAAATGTAGACCACATACCACAACCAGCAAGATAATATTAACAATAATGGCTTTCAAAAAATAGCTAATCAAGCCACCAAAATATATAACATGTTCATCTAGAGTCTGCTTTGAAATCAGACAAAAATAAATAAAGTGAAAGACATGGTTCCTGTCTTACTTTCACTGATGAGTATTAGAGGAATACTAAGGCCTCGAAACATCTATTAGACAGCAAGTAGAAATAATTTGCTGACTTTTGCTATTTTGTTTCTAAGTCGTAGAGCTTTATTAACAATAAGTCTGATCCCAGCAGCAAGGGCATTGATGTGACTGACACCCATAGTAATAAAAATATTACCCTTTGAGGCTTGTCAACTCTTCTTGCTACAGGCAGCTTGAGGAGATCCCTTGACAATGATTCATGGCTTGAAACTTATAACCATCTGCTCTCTTGAAGAATGCCTCCGCCAAGGTGAAGAGGGGAGTTTTCGCAGCTGTATTCTTTTTCCTTCTAAAGTCTATAGAAAAGCATCCAACAAACCACAAAAATCTGGCACTAATTTGAATATGGCAGACATTATCCTCCATATGTTCTTGTTTCAATGGACTCTTTTTACAGTAACTATCTCGTTTGATGCCATTTCTTTCCTCTCTTCACAATGTGAAGTGTCAATTTTTCTCACTCTATAAACTTCTTAATATCCTTTCCACCCTATGCAGTTTGCAGTTATTTGTCCATCTCTATTTTAATGAAAAGTATGTTTTACTATTGATGAGTTCAACTAAATTTTATCAAGTTAAATTATTTGTTTTATCTTTAAGGAAACCAAGGTGAAGCAAGGTAAATTAATCATTGTAAAGTCACATAGCCAGTCAATAGAATAATTAGAATTTGACCACTTCTCTCCCAATACCCCACCCAGCATTTACTGCCCTATTTAAGAGAAACTTCAGCGTCTCTGCTGTTCTCACTTAGATAACTTAATGAGGAATAGTTTCTGGCTCATTTATCACTTAACAAACCACAAGGAAAATGTCAGATGAACCAAATATTCGAAATTTTTATTGAACTAACTGAGAAGAAATATATACAATTCCAGAAGGATATTTCTTTTTCTTATATGAGAAAAGAAAACTTTTAAAGATAAAGGTAAAACTCAGTTTTACATTTCTTCCCATCATATTCCCAAATGTGATTTCAAATAAGTTCTAAGAAAAGCTAGCATATGCAAATTAGATAATTATATTATAGAGGCAGGTCTATTGTTATCTACAGACACCAAGTAAATTATCACAGGATTCAATGGCTGGAAATAGACAGTGGGTATGAAGATACATAAAAGATTAACTAAGAAAAGCATTCTCATAAGCCACATATGAGGTCTAGTTTAGGTCTACTTCATACATTATAATCGTGGGACAGGATTAAAGGAGCTGAAGGAGCTATGGCTACCAACAGTATGCCTTCCTCACACCTCAAGAAGCCTAGTAGAAACTTACCTTGGCTCAAAACTGGCACATTGTCCATTCTTCCCACATTTCATTGACCAAAGTAAACCACTTAGCCAAGACCAACACCAGTAGGGTGGTGAGCCATGCCAAGAAAAACGGAAGGAGAACAAATCATGAGCAAATAATTCACCCTATCACTGTCACAGGGACAACAGCCATTTTAGTAAAATGCTAAAGGCAAAAATAAGATTTAAGTGTGTTTTAGAAACAATGGGAAGAGAGGGAATTGGAAAGATTGAGAAGAAAATGTTGTCAATGACTTTTTCTCAAAGATAACAAAGAATGTGGGCAGGAGAAAAAGGAGGAATTTGTTTCGTTTGGAGGAATGTCTTTTTATTTTACAGAATGTAGAAAATATTAGCTGCTTTTGTACTTATGAAAATAATCCTGAAAATAGTAAAAAATTAATGATTCAGGAGAGGAGTTGCAGAAGGATTAGGACAAATTTCTTGTGCTATGCCCTTGACTAAGTAAGAAAGGAAAAGGGCTTCCATGAAAGAGGATAGCTGATCCATAGAGAAGAGGATAGAAAATGTATCTACGATAATGTGAAGAAACTAATATGTGCCAAAACGGGCAGTTGGTTCAAAGTTGTGATGAAAGCTTACGAAAGATCTTTCCTAGTTACTTCAATTTTCTCAGTAAAACAGAAGCAAATGTCATTTGCTGAGAAAAAGGAGGGATATAAGATGCTGAAGATTCCAGAAGGCAGGAGAAGAGACAAAATTGTTATTCTAGAGAATGAGTGAATGAAGGAAGAGAGAAATAGAATGAAATTGTCAATGTATTTTGATAGTGAAACATTGTAAAAAACATATGCAATTAGAAGCTATTGGTTAAACAAAAGTTATGAGAGACTTTAGGTTTAGCTGTAATACATAAAAAACTTAGACGTTATCACGCCCACATCTTTAAGACAATAAAGACTGAACAAGTTGAAAATCTATGGTTTTTGTTAGACCCATCAAAGAATTAAAGTCACAGGGCAAACTGCCACCCCTAAATCTGGAGAGAAAAGTGAATATAGAGATCACAGCCAAGATAAACTTACTTGGAGCAGAAGCCACTGTAGCTACAAACTGGTAGGAATACTTAAAAGGTAATTTGACCAATTGCTAAAGGTTAAGTACAGACTACCTTGAGAATAAGAATTCCTAGGGGCTAGTCTTATGTGGTACTCATGTATTTACAGATTTTACCTCCAGGGACACTACAGGACGTTCTCACAGTAAAGACTGAAAAAAAAAAAAAAAAAAAAAAACCTTGTTTTGATGACATGAGAAGAACATAATAATTCTGAAATACACCCAGAGCATTTACCATAAGAAAGGCCTACTCTCTAAGGGAAAAGATGGCTTATAAAGCTCATTTATTATCTAGGAAATGGGATATTATCCAACTCCAGGCCCTTCTAGCATTTCCATCTTACCTAAAGGGAGATATAAAAAGTTAAGAAACAGACAACTTTAAAACACAATGATTTATACGTTAAGGGCTCTAAAGGAAAACATACAAGACAAATAGGTAATATATTCAAAGAGATGAAAACTCTTAAGAAATAATCAAAAGGAAATACTTGAAATAAGAAACACTGTAACACAAATGAAGAATGCCTTTGATGGGCTCATCAGTAGGCTGGACATGACCAAAGAAAGAATTAGTGAGCCTGAAGATATAGCAATAGAAACTTCCCAAACTGACATGCAAAGAGAAAAAAAGAATGAAACAGAACAGAGCATTCACAAACCATAAGACAATTTAAAATGGAGTAATATATGCTAATTTGAACACTAGAGATGAAAAAAAGAGATACAGAAGAAATATTTGAAGTAACAATGGTTGGGAATTTTCTAAAATTGGTGACAGACACCAAGCAAAGATACAGGAAGCTCAGCAAATGCCAAAGAAGATAAATACCAAGAAAAAAAATTACACCTAAGCTTATCATATTCAAATTTCAGAAAACCTAAAACTAAAAGAAAATTTTTGAAATAAGCCAGAGGAAAAAAAAAGCACTTCACCTATAGAGGAACAAGGAGAACTACACCGGACCTTCCCAAATAGGTAAATCCACAGAGACAGAAAACAGATTGGTGGTTTCCGGGAGATGGGGGAGAATGGAGGAGTAAATGCTTAATGGGTATGGGATTTCCTTCTGGGGTGATGATAACATTTGGAACTAGACTGAGGTGGTGGTTGCACAACATTTTGAATGTATTCAATGCCACTAAATTCTTCACTTGAAAATGATTAAGTGTATGTGAATTTCACCTCAATTTAAAAATGTACATTTGAGAAAAAGTAAAGGAATTAAAAAAGACATACCACACTAACACTAATCAAAATAAAGTTTTAGTAGCTACACTAATTTTCAACACAGCAGACATTAAAATAAAGAAAATTTTCAGGGAGAAAGAGGACATTTCATAATGATAAAGGAGTCAATTCTACAAAAGACATAATAATCCCTAAAATGTATCCACCTAACAACAAAGTATCCACATATGTGGGCTCAGCTGATACAGCCACAAAGGGAAGTAGACAAATTCACTATTACAGTTAGAGACAACACCTTTTTTTTTTCAGAAATTGATAGATTCAGCAGGCATAAAATCAGTGAGAACATACTTGAACTGAACAACATCAAATCATCTTGAGCTAATTGGCATTTATAGAATACTTTACCCAACAGTAGCAGACTACTCATTCTTCCCAAGCTCACATGGAACATTCACCAAGATGTACCACCTTCTGAGGCAAAAAACATACCCTCACAATTTAAAAGAATAACAATCTTACAAAATTATAAAATGATCATTGCATTTGAAAATGATATTGGAAAGGACCCTTCATTGACATGAACTTGTTTACGATACATGTTAAAAAAAAAAAAAAAAACAGGTACATCACTATTTAATTTTTGGACAGCATGGAAAAGCACAGAATATTAAAAAGATTTGTAGTACATATCTCTGATATTATGGCAATTTATCTTTTAAAATTTATTTATGTACATTTCCAGTTTCTTATAATTTACATGCATTAACCATATGATGTTCTAAATGTTTTAATGAAAATATAAAATGCCTTGACTTAGTAATTTCACTTCTTAAAATGTATTATAAAATAATCAGAAGGCTGAGGATTTATATATGAATTTATTTCATATCATTATTTATAAAGGAAAAATTGAATTAATTGAAGTGCAATAACAAAATTTGATATTATATTTTGATATGCTATTTGAAATATAATTATAAAGTAATTTTGGGGGGAAATGACATGGGAAAGCAATCATCATATAATAAAAAATGAAAGAAAAAGTTAAATGCAAAATGTATCTGTATATAGGAGGATCCCAATTTGTTACAGTGACCTTTGATAAAGGCTATTTCATATAAGGTGAGATGAAGTAATTTGTTTTCTCCTTTATGGTGTTTGGTATTTTCTGAATTTTCTGTAACTAGGAGATACTCTGATTGATAAATGGATTTAAAAATACTCAATAAAATTAGAAAGTCAATATGATCAAGAAATCTAATTAACAATTCATCCAATGAGTACCATAAAAGCTTGAGAACAGAGGAGGTTTGGTTTATTTCAAGGTGAAATGAGAGGTTATGTCACTATTTTTCAGATAAAGGGATCAGATTCCTCAAGCTGTGGAAACTCTCTGTTAGCCAAGAAGATCAATGTGTGGATTATGGTGCCTAATTACATGTGCTGTATCCTATACAATGTATTGAGAGCGCTCAATGGAAAATCGTCAAATTTTAAATTATTAAAATTATTGCAACACTCATTAAAATTATTGTCTCATTATTTGATCTTTAAGAATTTCAAAACTGTCACCAATGATGCTTATCACCTGTAACTGCTCAATATTTTGATCAATATAAGTATATTGACAAATACAGTCAAAGATAATAAAATGGGCCGGGCGCGATGGCTCACGCCTGTAATCCCAGCACTTTGGGAGGCCGAGATGGGCGGATCACGAGGTCAGGAGATCGAGACCATCCTGGCTAACACGGTGAAACCCCGTCTCTACTAAAAAAAATACAAAAAACTAGCCGGGCGAGGTGGCGGGCGCCTGTAGTCCCAGCTACTCGGGAGGCTGAGGCAGGAGAATGGCGTAAACCCGGGAGGCGGAGCTTGCAGTGAGCTGAGATCCGGCCACTGCGCTCCAGCCTGGGCGACAGAGCGAGACTCCGTCTCAAAAAAAAAAAAAAAAAAAAGATAATAAAATGCCCAATAAGCATTTTTTACTTTGCCAAGTTTGGATGAGTGGAAATAATAAATTACGTAGGGTAAATAAATCTAAAACATCTTTTTAGTTTCTAAGGAGAAAACAAAAATGGTAGAAAGACAAAATTAGTTCCCAGTTTCTCCATTCTTTAACCAAAAATTTCAGATCACCTAGTGACCACAGAAAAGAAAGGAAAAAAAGGAAGAAAAGAAGTCAGGGATGGAGGGAGAAGGGAGAAAGAGAGGGACAGGAAAAAAGAAGGAGAAGGAGAAGAAGGAAGAGAAGAAAGATGAAAGCAAGCAAGAGAAAAAGGGAAGGAAGGAAGGAAGGAAGGAAGGAAGGAAGGAAGGAAGGAAGGAAGGAAGGAAGGAAGGAAGGAAGGAAGGAAGGAAGGAAGGAAGGAAGGAAGGAAGGAAGAAGGAAGGAAGGAAGGAAGGGTCATTTTGAAGCTCACAGCACCATTCTTGGCATTTTTTAATTTAATATTTAAATTTTCAAATACCCCAGAGTTATCCCTAAGGTCCATACTGTGGAAGAGAGATAACAATACCTCTATCAGGGAGGAGTCTATTTCTGTCTTCTTGTTTCCAGAGGAGGCTTAAACTCCTGTAACATTTGCAGGCTTCCTCCTTCACTCCTTGCTGTCCTCCTCAGCAGAGAGGAGTAACTTACTGACTGCTAAACTTGGGGAAAACTTGGTCCAGGATACTGTATAGTCTAAGCAGTTTCCTTCCCTATACATGGGTGCCTGTTCCTTGCAAGCTTATTAGGCTGCTTTCTCCATGTCTGGTTTGGTAAATTTAATTATTTAATTAAGAAACGTATTTGATAGAGTCTTAGACACTGTCTCACAATAAAGAACTTAGGAAATGGTACTAATTGGCTTTTAGTATGTAGCTATATGATTTTTCAATGAGCCATCCAAGGAAGAAAATTGGTGTGCAGGGATGATGACATAATAGCTTTGGTTGATGAGCTCATGCAGGTGAAGTTTCTGAGGGAGATATGGTAAGTACATTATTATACTTCATTCAAATTCGTATCTTCTAGGAGCAAGTATTTCCTACAAGAAGCAACAAATATTTTTTTTCCTGTCTGCTCCCGGTGTTGTTTCACACAGAAAAAGAAATATGCCTGCTCTCACTATGGTGTAACACATTAATTAAAATAGAAAATTTTACTGTCTTCTATTCTCTGCTGGTGATATAGGTAAACAGATGTGGTGAAGATAATCAAAGTGTTAACTCAAGCTAGTCTTTTCCAAAGGGGACAGTTTCATGGGCAATTCCTACACATTTCAAAGTTCCCCAAGGGAACATCATGCTACCTGCTCATCCTCTGAAAGGCCTGCAGTAGGCTGAATATTGATTCCCAAAGACATCAAGATCCTAACTCCGGTAACCTGTGAATGTTACCTTATATGTGAAAACAGACTTTGCAAATGTAATTAAGTTGAGGATCCTGAGATGGGGAGAATATCCTGGCTTATCTGGGTGGTTCTTAAATGGAGTCACAAATTTACTTGTAAAAGGGAGGCAAGGGGAGATTTGACTATAGAGACAGAAGGCAATGTGAAGACTGAAGAAAGATGTTACACTGATAGCTTTGAAGACAGAGAAAAGAGCCATGAACCAAGGTATGCATCTGTGAAGCCAGAAGATGGAAGGAAGTGGATTTTCCTCTAGAGGCTCCAGAGAGAGGATAGTCCTACTGACACCTTGACTTCAGCCCAGTGAAACTGATTTTGAATCTCTGACGTTTCCCATTTTAAGAGAATACATGTTTGTTGTTTTAAGCCACAAAGTCTGTGGTAATTTCTTACAGCAATCATAGGAAACTAACCCAGAGCCCATTGCTAATAATAAGTAACTGCAAATATGAAAGACACCACTCACCAACTCATGTCCCATCTCCAGCTCTTTCTCTACCTGCCCACCTCCCTTCCCACCTCTTTCTATTTTCTCGGCCCACAATGAGGACTTGAGAGAATAAATATAAAAAATTATTTTTAGGAATTTACCAAGCCTCAGGGTTTGTTAAAGCAAAAGAACTCAGTTAATTGACTAGATTTTTCTCAAACACAGAGCACTGATTTCTTAAATACAGGGCCAACAGTGCCAATGCCAGAGAATCCTTGGGCTGTTACCTCCAGGGAGACAGAATGCAAGCTGACTCTTGTTACAAGGCTAATTCCCCAGGGCTGGTTTTAAACTTCAATATCAAAATAGGACACCTGCTTATATAATAAATATCATGCAGGAATTCATTTTTAAGAATAAAATATAGAATTATTTTTCTTCAGAACTTATGCCCTATTATGCCCTTTCTTCCTGCTTCATTATAGTTCCAGGAAGTAATCCCTATCCTTTTAGGAATTCATTTGAAAGATAAAAAATATTAAAAGCAAAACAAACATACAAATATCTCTCCTTTGCATTAAGAAGATATTTTCCTCTAATAAACAATTGCCAAATCTTGAAAATCAGCCCACTTTCAAATACTTTTTAGAATAAATTATTATAAATTATTACAAATATAAAAATAAATTTTTGTAATAATTTTTGAAATGAAATAATTTTGATGCAACATTTATGATGCCAAAACTGAGTTCAGTAGTGTTTTGGTAAATCAGCTTTCTGGAAAAAAGGAAGAGAAAGAGGAAGACTTCTGATTGCCAATTTCCATGGTGATGTAAACAGTCCTCCAATTTTGAGTCACTAATTGTTTAACATCCAGCTCATTAAATTCCGGAATACGTATTAATCAGCCCTTATGCCCAGTCAGTTCTAGCACACCACTGCAAAATGTCAAACTATATGTAATTATCAATGGTACTATGATTGGTTTCTCTTAATTGCTTTTTGGATATCAGAAGACAAAGAATAAAAATGAGGAAAAAATTAGTGAACTCTGACATGCATCTTCATTTTATTTTTGGTCCAATGTTTTTCAATACAAACAGAAAGGGAAAGAGAAGAGATAAGACACCAGATTCAGTCCCTGAATAAAACTTGAGGATAAAAGAACAACTTTAATTATCTTAATTACACTAATCCCTGCCTATGATCCAAGAACCTAATGCATCACCTATCCTAACAAGAAATTAAAGAACTAGAAGAGAGAATGAAATATAAATAATTAAGCAGATGAAGTTGAGTCCTAATTCATCACAGAGACAAGAGTCCTCTTACTGTGTATTCAGAAGGAACTCAAATGTGCTAACTGGTGTTTAATCTATTTCACTTTTAGTACTATAATTTTCTGATTTTCTCTGGAGTCATTTATTATAAGAAACCTATAGCTATCTTGGACAGAATCAAACTCCCATCCTTTAAGGATGGGAATTTTTTTTTAATCTCCAGATGGCAATGAGCGGCTAGATCTCAAGATCTCTACTTTTAGCTAGGGACAGCATGACTCTAGGACCTTTCCATACAGGAACTAGTTCTTTCCTTCAATCTCAGCAACATAGCTGGTTAAGAATTAACATTTAAACCAGACTTTACTAATGATTTAGGCTAACAAAGACAAATCCAGAAAGGTAAATATACTGAACTGATCGAAAAAGTAGATGTGTCTTCTCCCAGGGGCCCACTTTGTCCACTTTCACTGGATCGAGCTCTCAGCAACCCTCACTTGGCAGAGACCATCTTTCACCACCTGAGCTCACTCTTGAACAAAACATAAATCTTTGGAATCCAGATACAAGAAAGGACTACTCTCTGAAAGGAGAGTACGACTGACCTTGGACAATGTGGGGGTTAAGCGTATCAACCCCTTGCATAATCAAAAGTCTGAATATAACTTTTGACTCTCCAAAAACCCTATTGTTGACCAGAACCCTTACTGATAGCATAAACAGTCCATTAATACATATTTTTGTGTGTATGTATTATATGTTGTATTATTATAGTAAAGTAAGCTACAGAAAAGAAAATATTATTAAGAAAATCATAAGGAGTAGAAAATACATTCATAGTACTATTCTGTATTTGTTGATGGGGTAAGTCTATGTTGTCTGTTTACAAGACGAATCCTCTGTCTGAAATGGTGGGCAACCACAGCTGCAGACGTCAATCTACCGTGCATGTCAAGTAATACAACTTTTTCTTGCAATATAATGACTTTTCTCTGCTTCTTGGTAGCACTTCCAGGATCACTAGTGGCACTTTGGATGGGTCCCATGGTATTATTTAAGGTTTATGGTACTGCATTCAACATGATGAAAAACATGCAAGAACTGGAAGAGATCACTTGTTACTGCCACCCTCAATTTACTCGAGGGAGAAAATTAACATCACATGATGTTTTAAGCAGATACAACACTTGAGCTCACTGCAATGACAATTAGAGGTAGCTACAAAATTATTACAGTAGTGCAGCATATAATACAGTTAATTTTATGCAGCTATAATTTAATACTACAATTTTGTGTTTGTTTACATTTCTCACAACTGCTAATATCCCCATGTACACTTTGTGTTTGTGTGCAAAGTTTTGATACATTGAGCTTTTTATAACAGATTTGTATATACCTTATGATAGTAAATCATAAAATAGATTTGTGTCTATGTATGTTTTATGCATTCATGAAATAATTTTTTCTTATTTTTTTCAAAATTTCTAGGCTACACAGTTTGTCCCTGAGTTTTTTTTTTTTTTTTTCCAAATTGCTGCAAATCTCCAAAAAAAAATATTTATTTATTGAAAAACAATCTACATATAAGTGGACCCATGCAGGTCAACCTGTGTTGTTCAGGGGACAACTATATATACTCCTCTCTCTTGTTTGAGTCTTACCTCCCAAGTCTTTGTGTTCTATCCTAGGGCTCAACTCTTCCCAGGACCACTGAAATCAGGACTATCTCCTCCTTTATGTGAAGGCTTTACTCCTTAACTACAGGAGTATGCCTCAGACCTGGTTCCTGCCAGAACAACCACATCAGATCCGTAATATATAGCTTTACCATGTCCTCAGTGGGTGCCTCAATAAGTTTGAGATATTCTTTTTTCCTTTGTGGCTACTTCTTTTTGGCCATATGCTCTTGGTTCTGGATCACTTCCAAAAGCTTTAAAACATACTTAATGAATGTGTTCCCTAAAATGCCTCTCTTATCCAGCTGTCCATTTTGGGAAAAATAAAGGAAAATCTTGATTAGCATTATTGTGAGAGGTTTTGGAGAGTGAAGGTCTTAACAATTGCACTTGTTTCTTTGGTTTAATTTGGAATATTCAAACTCTACTAGATGCATTAAAGACCAGTCTATTAGTCTGTTTTCATGCTGCCGATGAAGACATACCCAAGACTGGGTAATTTATAAAGAAAGAGCGGTTTAATGGACTCACAGTTCTACGTGACTGGGGAGGCCTCACAATCATGGTGGAAGGCAAAAATCATGTCTTACATGGTAGCAGACAAGATAGAAAATGAGAACCAAGCGAAAGGGGTTTCCCCTTACAAACCATCAGATCTCATGAGACTTATTCACTAGGATGAGAACTGTACAGGGGAAACAGCCCCCATGATTTAATTATCTCCCACAAGATCCCTTCCATAATACGTGGGAGTTATGACAGCTACAATTCAAGATGAGATTTGAGTGGGGACACAGCCAAACCATATCAGCCAGAAACAGGGAAGAGGGTGCAGAAGGCACCTCTAAAGACTCATAGAAGGCTCTACCTTCTCAATTTATATATCAAAGGGAAAATGGCCTGAAATTGACTTGGGTAGGGCAAGAGGATTATAAATTCAGATTGGTTGGGAAAAAAATGACATGCTCTTTAGTGATTCTCTTCTCCTAAAGTAATGCTAAGCAACTCAGTTGGATCTTTTTCTCTGATTCTTTATGAAAAGGGAAATATCAATTTTGATTTCACCTGAAGGAACAACATTATAATTATACCAAGGAGACACATACAGGTGAAAGGAAGCAAAAGGACCATAAGAAGAAATTAAATCTTTTCAAAGCTAAGGGGGAAAATGGAGTGTCAGTGCCAAGAATGATAACACCTTCATACGCTCAGGAACTTCAGTGGTAAATTAACGGGTAATATATGACTATTCCAACACAGTCTTCATTTATTATGTTTGTCTTGTGGGCAAAGTAGAGAAATACCTTACCTCAACAATATGAAACTGCTCAAAATCTCAGAAGCCACAGCCAATAGTAATATGTTTATGAAATATATATATTTTTAAAACCTCATTACTTACAAATCAAAGCTACAACTGCACATAGCGTCAGCAACTGCCAATTCATATGGATATCTACCCTCTGATGTTGCAAAAGGAAGCTCTGTTCATTTTGTATCTGTATGTGGCTATCTCCTTGCAATTTTCCAATCAATCAAATTAAAATATGGATATCAATCACAATCTAAAGTAGAACACACAACTTTTAAATGTGTTTTAATGATATAGTAACATGCAATACTATGTAAACTATTAGTAAGAGCTTTCCCAAGGAACTTTGTGAGAAGATTCAGATAGTCTCACTATTATTTAAAATCAACATTCACTTCTTGGAGGTATCAAAAACTTGTCTGTCATTAAAACCTCCTTTCAGACATTAAGTGCATCAATCTATGTAATGTATCCAGTATTATGCTGACCCCATAGTAGTACCTCTTATGCAAACCTCGGGAACAGATGGTGCGATGTTTAGGGACAGATGATGTTCTAAGGAAGGAATCCTAAACTTTCCAAATAATGTTCCTTTTTATCTAAGTTTCCTATATGGTTATAAGGGAAAATATCTCAGCAGAATCGGGCAGTGATATACTTGCATTTCTTAATGGCAGTTCTAGAACATTAGGTATGTAGCCTCATTCTCATTATGAGCAAACCTCCTTTCATCTTTCATCGGCCTAAGAAACCCACATTAGTGTGATGACTGAGTAATGTAATACTAAATCCTCTTGGCCAGTGAAATTTACTTCCACTGTTCTTAAATACGTGTTTCATACTCTAGTTTAAAATCAGAATTAAGGTTTAATGTGAACGTGTTTTAGCAGAAAGTTCTATGTGTATGTACGTGTACATGTGTTTTAGATGGAGATATATAGAGAGAGAAATAATGAGATCGATATTAGAATGATAGATTGGCACATGATAGACAAAGAGAAAATTATTTATCAGAGCTAGAAGCAAGCAGCCTTACAAAGCTATGGGATATTGAGTCCCACACCTTTGTATTGGTTAAGTCATTACTTTTTATCATATTTGGAACACTAAAATGTATAGATTGTAACTATTTTCCCAAGATAAAAGTGATAGTAGAAAGTAGTAGATTAGCAACCCAGATCTCCTGCTTCTAATACAATATGGTTTTGTTTTTAACTTTTACATTTGTTGTGTTTTTAATTTTTTATAAAATGTTTAAATGTTTTATTTAAAGAAAAGTTGCAAAAATAATGCAGAAAGTTCCCATATACCCTTCAGGTACTATCCCCTAATGTGGACATCTTGCATAACTATCACATAATTATCAAAACTAAGACATTAACACTGGAACCATATTATGAAATAAAACACTCATATCGGCAGCTTTTCCACTAATGTGTTTTTCTGCTCCAAGATCGAATCTAAGATCCCACGATACCTTTGGTTTTTATGCCCCTGGGTCTCTGTAATTTGTGTGATGAAAGAACTACTTAATGAAGGAAATTTGACATCTTAAAAGAAATGATTATCAAACACTGAGCCCAGAAATGAACTAAAGTATTAATTAATGATAATATCTTGGAGCCTTCATATTCATTCTCATTTTATACTTCATAATGACCATTATACTTTGATACCTTTTTTTTCTATATTCTAAACTGGAACTATCTGAAATTTATTCCTCTTCCTTTTTCACAATTTGCTATTTTTGCAACTGAGAATGTTAAGATTCAGTAGCTCTGTCTCTGTGTCAAAAGAAGAATCAGATGGGCAACGTAGTAAGGAAAACATGTTGATCATTTACTATGTAATATTAGGAAAATTATTTAACCTTTCTGGATTTCCATTTCTTTTTAAAACAGAAAGCAATAATACCTACATTTTAGAGTTGTTGTAAGGATTAAATGTAAAGCTCCAAGCCCAGCGTTTGAAATATAATTAGTACTCACTAAATGTAGATTCATTAATTATTCTTCTAAATCAGTGTTTCTCCCCTGGGAATGATCATGCCCCCCAGGAGACATCTAACGATGTCTGGAGACAGCTTTGGCTGTCACAGTTTTGGAGAGGTGCTACTGGCATCTAGTGAGAGACCAGGAATGAAGCTAAACATCCCTCAGGGTAGAGGTGAGTCCTCCAGAACAAAGAATTACCTGGCTCAAAATGTCAACAGTGTAAGTTTAAAAACTGTGTTTTAAAGGATGAGATCAGTTTTTCTGCATCCTGGCTCTAGAACATGGATACAATGGAATGAACTGAGATGGCAAAACATATTCCATAAAGTCCAGCCACTTAACATTGACCAACCAGAGGCTTATTGTCACATTTTAAAACATTAAATGCATGTCTGAAGCTGAAATCTCAAATGCTCTGCCTGGAAACCAAGGTCTTCGTAATTGATATTGCTCTATCATATATATCTTCCTTCCCTGACTTTACCCGATCTCAGACCACAAAGAAAAAGAGTATGAAAATTTACACATAAAGCTTTCCTTTGTTTAAGGGCAGAAAATGTAAAATGTTTGCTTTCATTCTCACTTAACTGCAATAGATAGCTGAAGGCAGAGGCTGGCAAAACCGTTTACACTTCCACCATACTTTTCTTTAAGAAACTCTTATTAACAGTGTTACCTTGCCCAGGTTCCTGTCTCTAGCAATATGACTTGTTTGGAGCTCAGTCTTCTCCTTGTCAGAAAGCCATATATTTTTCAACTCCCTAGAAAAGAAATGAATAAACAGAAAATTTGGGAACAGAAACAGTTTTCTCAGATTTAACAAAAGTGAAAGATAAAATATATTTACTTATTACCTCTAGTTTAAAAGAACAACATGGAAAAAAGTGATCATCAGGATATATTTACTTTATTTTCACTGTAGGCTCCTGTGACAGCCCAAACACTGCAGTGAACTTTAAACCTGACAAATTGGGTTGTAATCAGATGCTAGGTATATTAACATAAATACTTTATATAAATACAAATACATAGAAATATAGAGATATATATACTATATAGCTTATATATGCATATGTATATACACATATATACACATTTTATACACACACACACGCGCGCACGTACACTGAAAAAGAAAGCTTCTGACATTGTTAACTTCCAAAAACAGATAACTTTGCTACTTCGTGGGAGTCGGCAGAAGAGGGAATTAAATCAAAACCTCAGACATTAATACTAATAACTATGATTACAGCAACTAATACAAAATAACAAGAATTTCTGGCCAGGCATGGTGGCTCATGCCTGTAATCCCAGCACTTTGGGAGGCTGAGCCAGGTGGATCGCTTGAGGCCAGGAGTTCAAGACCAGCCTGGCCAAAATGGCAAAACTCTGTCTCTACCAAAAATATAAAAATTAGCTAGGCATGGTGGTCTGTGTCTGTAATTCCAGCTACTCAGGAGGCTGAGGCAGGAGAATTGCTTGAGCCTGGGAGGCAGAGGTGGCAGTGAGTGGAGATTGTACCTGTGCACTCCAGCCTGGGCAACAGAGCAAGACTCTGTCTCAAAGAAAAAAAAGATTTTTTGAGAATTCAGCACAAACCAAGCATTAAGCTCAAGGGCTTTGCACACCTTACCCCATTTCATTCAAATAATAACTGACTCAGTTCCTTATGAATTATCACTATCTGCATATTAACAATAAGGAAACTGAGGTACAACATACAGAACTAATAAATGGTAGATTCAGGATTTGACACCACAGCTATTAGTCAGTACATCATATTATACACTATAATTGAATCATAGGTACAATTAAACCAAAGTTATATTTTATTAATTTAACTTGATTTTTGTGCTAAGGTTATTTGTGCTTGGCAAACCGCATCCTCATAAATAGGGCAAGGTAATTTATTCCCTCATTTGATAAACATTTATGAGTGCTTAGTGTGTGTAAGGCACTCTCTTGGAACTTGTTAGAGACATGAAGATAAATCAAATATATAGTATAGCCTCACACACCTTATAATATGAAATAATAAAGAGAGAATGAGATGTTTCCAGGAAGCTGTAGGGAGAGGTGTTGCCTCCTTTAGAGCTGTCTGTAGTTTCTACAATTGTGCATGATTCATAACATGCAATGAATGGATTAACACATGCATAAATGTAAGTGTAAACAATCAAAGGTAGCATATGTACTGGGACATAAACATCTCTAGGATTCCCATGCAAAAACAGAGGGAAAAACACATTCAGACAGAGCTAGTGGAGAAAATGACAGTATAAACAAGACTGAGTTTATGAGTCTATTAAGTATGAACGAAAGAAATGTTTTTCATTTACACAAAGATAATAGACTGTCTTTGTCAAAAATTCAAACAACAAAGTAAGATATTAAAAAAATCAGAGAAGCCAGAGAGGGCCATCTGTAAGTAATAAGTGGATGGACAAGTCTGAACTAATCAATTTTTCTCATCCCATATCCATCTATTAAAAATTATGAGATTTTATTGCTCTGTTGTCATCATATATTTTCAGGGAGACACTCAGGCTTGTCACACAGATGAGAGCAAAGATATTTGTTAGATCTTAGAACCATATAATAAACTACTGACAAAAACAAGTAAAAAAGCAAATATTTGCAAAATATTTTTGATATTTTGATGATATCAAATGACTTACGATATAAGTGGCCTCAAGTGAAAAAAATTAATTTTAATTCTCATCAGTTACTTAGGAATAAAGATATGGCCTCAAAAACTAGAACTTCGGCTGTAGTTAGCCAACATAATGGTGTTATCATTTTAAATAAGAGTTATTCAGAAAAAAAATATTTTTCTTCTATACAAATTGGAATGCTGAAAAAAATATTCACACATCTTAAACCTTCTTTATATATCACCTCTTCCAACAAAATACGAAACTATTTTCCATCCTGCTTATTCAACCTTAATTTCAATTTCAACAATTTTTGATAAAGATACAAAGATTTGTAGAGATTTTATCATTGTATTACAAGTTGTTTAGGTTCCCCCATCCGCAAAATTAAACTCCCAATTCTGTTCACATTTTAAAGTAAAAGGTTATGAAATAAAATATTTTCAAGCAAAATTTAAGGGGAGATGATACAGACAAGAGACTATGGTTGCCTAAACCACCAGCTGATTGACCCTTTGCAAGTGTCACCTTTAGTGTCTTGACCATAGCCATCAGACATGGTTAAGTAATTGGTTCCAGGATAAAGCATCCAATATGCATCAAACCAAGAGTCTGCTTAGTGCTGTATGTTTTCTCAACAAGTATAAGAAAAGCAATACCTTTTACTTTCTTCTTAGGGGGTTCAAAAGTAGTTATCATCACTTTCACTGTTTACAATATAGTCATAGTCAAGCAAATAGGGTGACACACAAAACTTAAATAAGGTGAGATTCCATCAACCCCACACTATCCTCAATTCTCACATTCCACTTGATGAAACACTCTGACAATCGGATGGAAATGAAGCAGTGTATATACTTTTACAGCCAATGCATCTAAGCCCATATCCAAAAAGAACATCCACATCTAACATTACTTGAACTCCACAACTCCTCACTGCCCCGATTTTCCTGATGCTCTGAAGGTCTAAGAACAAATTGTGAAGTTATATATGAGCCAATTGGTAGCTGCTGTGTAAATCATATTAAACTAAATAGAATTCATGGCTAAGATTAAACAGCCCATGGCAAGGCTCTTGTGTAAATAAACCCATTGTTCCTTTGTATATTAAAATTGTATTTATCGAACAAAAAAAGAATGAACACAAATTGCACGAAAAAGGCAACTCATTTAGGACAAAATGATGGTATATAATAAAAAGATTTATTGTGTGACTAAAACGAAAATTAAATTCCTGTTAAAATATTTATGTAGATGTGGCTGAAATATTCTGCTGGGAAATAAATCAGGGTGGCCTTTGGCATTTCACAGGCATAACTTCTCTATTCTTCTGCTGCAAATTTAGAGCTTACAAGATGCTAATGGCACCTCGCTTTCCAGGACAGTCTCTGCAGACTGCTTTCACTCAGCAGGTGGTAAGAATTTGCATACATATTTCAAATATACTTCTGTCTCATTACTGGCTTCTTATTTCTTTGTGATTTATATCTCTATAAAATTCCAGCTAGTGCAATGGGGAATGGGATTTCAAAAAGGCAAAAACCCCATAATATGGACATTTATCACTTTCTTCCTTCTTTACTTTTTTCTTCATCTCCAGAGAGACAGGGTGAATGACATGTAGCACTTAAAGTGAAGGTGTACTTTTCTTAAAATAATGTCACTTGAAAGCTTTCAAAATTAGGACTACTTCTCCAAACATCAATAGCTAGTGAGTGGCACTAGCACCCTTAACTACATTTAACTGAACTGCGATCTTTGAATAACATATAAACATTAGAAAGTAATTCACTTGATAACTATTAATTTGTAAGAGTCTTCATCATTTAAAAATCAGGAAGAGCTTTTTGTAATAAGTCTGAACATAACAAATCTATTTGGTATTCATGCAGATGTCCCAAGTAATTTCAGAGTTGTTACACTATAATTCTGTGCTACTTAATAGATATTAGGGTGGTAAGGGTGGTAGCAGTTGTGTCACTGTAGATAAGACTCTTTCATAGTTCCTTTGTCAAATTCACCTCTTGCTGGTGTTTAGAATTTAGCTAAAGTAAAATTATACGCTTGTGAAACTTGACAGGTTCAGGGATTTAGAGGCATTTTCCAGGGGCAAGAAAGAGTAAGCTATAGTGAAATAAAAGGCAGCAAGGAGGGATGTAGGCAAGGTAGTTGAATATTGCTAGGATTAAACTTGGAAGTGTAAATTTTTAATTTGTATGGTAAATTAAAGAATATAAACCCACATATTTCCTTCTAGGTCTTATTTTTTTCATATTTCATTCCAGAAGAGAAATTAAAACACTTAGGGAGATTTTATAGGCCATATGCTAGAATACCAGGTGCTAGGATGTCTATCCTATTTTTAAAAATCACTGATATTTTAAATAATTTTCTGAATTAAATTAAAAACATTTTGCCAGTTGACTTAAAATAAATTACATTTAGTGAAGGTATTTTACATTGAGGTACACAGAAGTTTTTTCTTGGATATAACAAAAAACTGAAATCAATAGGCCTAAATAATAAAGAGAATATATTGATTGATTTAATTAACATATTCACAGAAGAGATTTGGTCCAGCAGCTCATAATATCACCAAAGACTGAATTCGATTCTTTCTCTCCCTTTGTTTCTCAGGTTTCCTTTCATGATGGCTGCCAGTAACAGCTACCCCTCATTTACATCCAGCAGAGACGAGGGGTATCTCTTTGGGGAGTTCATGCAAAAGAGCAAGAAATCTTCATTCTTGAAGCCCACAGAAAATGTCCCCTCTGTCTCATTGTCTAAAGCTTTGCCATGTGCCATCTTTAAATCAATCTCTGAGTTCCAAGAAAACAGAATACTCTAAATTGCTTAAGCTAACTAGGGCCAACCTCTGCCCCTGGAAGTAGATGTCAAACCTATCAAAACAGAGTGGCTGGGAAATCCACGGAGGCCATATGAGGAATGCGACCAGGAAGCGGAAGCCATTGAGGCTACCAACAATGTGTGCTGTGGACACTGTGCACTTATCTCCAGGATTTCATTTATTCCTCAGAGCAATTTTATGTTCTGAATATGAAAGACTCCAAATTTCTAAGGCATGAAGAAATTGAAAAAGTTTGAAATTTATTTTGATATCAAGAATGGAGGAAAACTTGAAACACATGTTATTTAGGATCCAGATAAATACGATTTCTCCAGATTCTGTGATTTAACCATTTGATTGTGGGCTTTCATGACCTGATCATGTACCATTCTGTCAGGACTTTACATGAGAGGACTTTAGATGAGAACCATGTATGTATTTATTTAGAACTAATGATCTAGTTTGGGGTATGAAGCCAGAAGCAGATGTTGTTTGGTTGTTTTGTTTTTTCCTTTGTTTCCAAACAAGAGTCTTTCACATAGACTTTGAAGGGAAGCTTTAATGCTGCCTTCTGTCCTCCTGAGATGCAGTGAGGAATAACAGGAAGGCTCCCTGATAACAGGAAAAGCTCCATGGAGCCAGGAATTCTTTTAAAAAATTTTTTGTAATGTATATAATGCTATTTTTAAGAAAAGTTCTTGGGACAAAGAAAGGACTTGATAAATACTCGTTGAATAAATAAATGAATGAGGGAATGAATGAATGAAGATAAAGCAACTTAAAGCCTTGCCCTCTCCTGAGTCTAGGCAAAATTGATGATTGTTGATAGTGGGAACGAAAAGGTCGTGGGACCTTAGTTTTTCAACAGCGTGCAAGGTTTTCCTTTGTGTACCGGGAAGGAGCGAAACTTCAGTAACTGGGTCTCAGCAGGTGCAAACAAAGAAGCGTAGACCAGGTACGTGTTCTGTATCCCCAAACTATTCAAGAAAATCAGACATCTGTCCCCCCAGCATAAGCCAGCCAGAGCACAGTCCTAGCTCCTTCCAGGGAGAGCCACATTTAAAAGCTGGAAAACCACACACTAAGGGGGTAGGACCTCCTCAGCACAAGTAGTATCTACAGTCTTGAAAATATTCTTAGTTAAAAGACCATCATAAAACAATATTTTGAACAAAACATTACAACTTAAATTTGATTTCATGGAGCAGCTTTATATTAAGGCCTGAGGCTCTACCTTCTTTAAGAGACAGTCTTATAACTACGGAAAACTTAGTTTCAGGGTGGTTTATTCTTAAGCAAGTTTTAAGACCCATCGATTTTTCCGGGATACACTTGCTTAGATAGATGAGTTACAGACATCTCATAAACGTGTGCAACCCAGTTAAATCTGGTAGCATAGTTCTTCCTGACATATAGTCTCATTTTTAAAGTGCATTCTCATAGTCAAAGGTAGTTAAAGCTAACCATCTAAGCTAATACTACCTCAGTATAGAAATAGAAATATTTCATTCTTCAAAAGTCTCCTGTATATTCTTAGTCATAACCCCTCTCCATCAGAAACAAACACTATCTTGAATTTTATGCTAATCAGTTACTTTTCCTTAGTTTTAAACCTACGTGCACATTTTTTAAAACAGCACAGCTTATGCTTTGTCTATGATGAATTTACTATATATGCAGTTATGTATATATTACTGTAATATATATATGTGTGTGTGTGTACATATATAGCTACATATGTTCTTTAGTATCTTACTTCTTCCCCTCAGATATATATTATTCTATCATGTTGTGGTATCTAGAGCTATAGTTCATTTGTTTTCAGTATTTGTATATGTAGTTGTTATCTGATTAGTTGATATTTATATTTATTTAGATTTACAGTTGGAGATTTTACAAATCATACCATTGTGAACATTGGCATATGCATCCTGATCTAAATGTATACAAATTTCTCTAAGGACCATAATGAGTATTGTAATTCCTGGATTATAAGTATATTTTCCCCCAGCTTTAGTAGATGTTGTGCATTAGTTTCCCCACAAGGCAAATTCTGAGACAGAGATTTACATGTAGGAAGTTGACTGGGGAGTGTTTGCAGACTCGACATCCACGGAAGACAAGAAGGTAACAAGATTAAGCGAAAGCCAGCTACAGTTAGCTCCAGAGATCCTTGAGGCTGTGATGATGCTTCAGACTTACTGTTAAGTTGAGGCAATGAGGCTAAAAGATTATGTCCCCACTGAACAGTAATTAGAGCAGGCTTTGCCCTAGAAGAAACGACTATACATGAAAAGTCGCTCTTCACCTGAGGGCAACTTCCAGAGAGGGCTAAAAGCTAAAGGCTATTCCAGCAGCAACTCTCAATGCAGCTGGAAAAATAAATCCTTCAATTCAGAATATAAATCTGGGTCATGTAGCAAAGTGTCCACTAGAACAGGTAATACCAATGGGCTTTCCAAAGTGGCCATCCAATGCAACTTTTTACGCTATCTCTTAAAGTGTGTAAAATGGAATGAAATGCCTTCTTAATGCAAACATCTTCAATTTCCTTATTTCCTTGACACTGTAACCTAAGCCACATGAAGTAGAGATACTCCTCAAAACTATTTCTCCTTCACTCTTCAAACAAGATCCTTCGTGAAAGAAAGGAGGAACATAGAGTTTGAGATGAGTGATGGAGCTGTCCTGATACAAGGAGAAATGGGGAGTTTTTACCACCAGCAGAGAGGTTTGGAAAGTGAGTGAGTTTACCAGGAGAAGGACTCAAGAGGTAGAAGATCCATTGACAAGCACCTGGTGAGAGTCCACTGGGAGGTACATAATTTTCACACTTGCTCTTATGTTTAGTCATTGCTTACAAAACCCCTCTCCACATCTTTACTCAAGGTCAAACTTCAAACCACATGAGTCTACAGCCATGTCATAAACATCTGATCAGCTTTCAGCACCTCACCTGTTGATATCCGAGCAGGAGTGAGGTCTGTTTGTATTATATTTTTTCTGATTTCCCCTTCACACCTGTCATCCCAAGAAAATGATTTGGGACCTATACACCTTGTCGAGTAATAGCAGAAAAGCCCTGGCATTCAGGAAGAGAGCGATCTTAACAAGTTAGAAACAAACAACCTGAACTGGGAAAGTAATGAATGACACTCCTCTTTACATCATCGTTTTGTACTTTCCTGCCTTCTAAACATTGCCAGGTAAATCTTCATGCCATATCCTGAATATTACTTTGACATCAAAAGTAAACCTTATTTACTCCTTGCAGGGGCAAAGAGAATTATGCAATTGAGTCATTGTTGTCAGGACGCAAACTGGGACATCTCTGGTCTGCTGGAATTTTCAAGTTTGCTATTTTAAAAATGAAAGTATTGAAGTGTTTCTTTTCAAGTAATTTGTTAATTAAGGGATTACTGTACCTCTGACACTCCCATAATTGATCTGAGAGGCATGTAGAAAACTGATATTCATTTCCTCATTTTCTTTCCCAATTAAGAAAGAGCAAGTGAGTTCAGATGACTTTCTAGGGTCACAGAGCAAGTCAGTGGTGAGCCCCTGTGTCCGTTAATTTCAGTCAGACAGGGTGCATTGAGCACTGCTGGGAGGCTTTGCTCATTCAGTGACCACTGAATGGATGGAAGTCAGATATTTGCTACTGAGATATTTTCAGGGTGAGACCCCCTGACCTGCAGAGGATTGATTGAGTCTTCAACATTGCTGTAGCCCAATGAGGACAGCTCACAAGTAAATCAAATCACTTATGGTTTTGCCCTCAGTTCTAAGCAACACCTTGGGATGAATCAGGAATACACCACATTTTCAAATACAGAAAAACTAATTATTACACTATTTTATCAGCCACATTTTGCTTGATTTCTGCAACCAAGAAGTGGACTGAAAATTATGGCATTATTCATTTAATTACTCATAAGAATACCTGAGACATACATTCATATAACCATGAAGACCCCGTATGAAATTGATTTACCCAAGAACATCAGAAGTGGAGTGTTCTTTTTTCAATTGCAATGTAATTAATAAAAACAAATGTGTTATAAGCAAGTCTATCAATCTGGAAGGATGCAAAATAAAATAATGAAAACTCATTTTCATTGCTTTGTGATTATACCCTCCAGAGGTAACAGAAGATGTAATCAAGAGAATAATCAAGGTGACATATATTATTTCAGAAATTTTGCTATGAATTGTCATACTTCTTCCTACAGCTATCCTTGATTCTCATTTACTGGAACTCAACCCCTCCCATGCTCAGATTTAAAACCTTTTAAGTCATTCTCAATTTCTCTCACACCCAAACTGGCCCATCAGCAAATCTTGTTGATTCTACCCTACATACACATCTGGAAACCATCCCAAGCCACCACCCTATTATAAATGATTATTGTACTTTATCTGGATAATCAGAGTAGCCTCTCAAGTGCTGCTCAGATACTTCCCTTTTCCACATCAGTCAGTTGAAAACAGCAACCCAAGAGATCTTGTTATAATGTAAAGCAGAACCTGCAACTTCTTTTGCTCAAAATCTCCAAGGAGTTTAGCATCTCACTTAAACTAAAAGCCAGCATATGCTAATCAAGAACTTCAGGGCCCTACATGATGTGATACCCTACCCATTGCCATTGCCATTCCTTCTCTGCCTCCATGGCATTCTGCTCTTCCCTCTCTCAGGTACAATCCCAACAGCCCCCTTTCTGTTGCTGGAACACCAGACACAATCCCACCTTAGAGCTTTTGCCCTTGTGGTTCTCTTCTCCAAGAATGTCCTTCTGCCAATTATCAGCATGGTTAGCATCCTCCAGGTCTCAATCCTCAAGTCATCATCATAAGGAAGCCTTCCCTGGACAATGTATCTAAAATTTCAATGTCCACTAATGTATCACAGTCCATTCCACACTCTCATTTATTCTCAGCATGCTTCATTACCTAATATATTATAGTATTAATTTATTTGGTTTATTATGTCTCTTCCAGGAGAATGTAAGCTATGAGAGAAGCAATTTTGTCTTTCACTATTGTAGCTCTAGTGCCTAGGTTACATTCAATTTTTGAATACATAAGTACATTTTTAAAAATAAAGATTTTAATTTTTTTTTTTTTTTTGAGACGGAGTCTCGCTCTGTCACCCAGGCTGGAGTGCTGTGGCCGGATCTCAGCTCACTGCAAGCTCCGCCTCCCGGGTTCACGCCATTCTCCTGCCTCAGCCTCCGGAGTAGCTAGGACTACAGGCACCGCCACCTCGCCCGGCTAGTTTTTTTGTAGTTTTTTTTTTTTTTTTTTAGTAGAGACGGGGTTTCACCATGTTAGCCAGGATGGTCTCGATCTCCTGACCTCGTGATCCGCCCGTCTCGGCCTCCCAAAGTGCTGGGATTACAGGGTTGAGCCACCGCGCCCAGCCAGATTTTTAAAATTTAACAATTTCAAGTCTACCTTTCCATGATACTGTATATGGAATTTATATGGCTACCTGTATTTCCATTATGTGGATATATCATTTTTATTTAAGCATTTCCCTCTTGATAAATGTTTATTTTCCATTTCTATTTGTTATTAAGAACAATAATAAACATACATCTTTCTGCAACGTACAATTCTGTTATTTTCCTCATGTTTAACAGAGTAAGAGCTAAAGTCCAAATGTACCGTGGGGTTTGTTTGTGATTAGGAAGAAAATGGCAGAGTTTACATCCCATTTTTAGGCCCCAGGTCTAGCACTTGTTTCCGTATTTGATGTATTTTACCATCACCATCTTTTTTTAGGGTGTCACTCTTCTGTCCGTTTCATTTAAAAATGGATTTATTGCAGTCTTTACTGATTACTAGTGGTAAAGAAAAATACAAAAATAGCCAGAAGAGATAAAAGAGAAAATTAACATTGAATCCATCAATAGCAAGAAAGAAGGAGGAAACTGATAGAAATAGGTCTTATAACTCAGGAAAGAATGAAAGGTAGTCAATAATCCATATAAATATGTAAGTACAGTGGATGTAAAAAGGAGACACAAAGACGGAGTGGCTATAAAATTAAAACAAGCAAAGGAGAAAATGATGGTTGTTCTGGGAAGGGGAAAGTATCTGGACACTAATAAAGGTTGAATTATGAGACTTTGTGTGCCTAACAAGGATGTTCTCATCAAAGTGCAAGCATTCAGCTGGGTACAGTGGCTCACACCTGTAATCCTAGCACTTTAGGAAGCCAAGGCGGGCAGATCATTTGAGGTCAGGATTTGGGACCATCCTAGTCAACATGGTAAAACCTCATCTCTACTAAAATTACAAAAATTAGCCAGGCATGGTGTGCACATCTGTAATCCCAGCTACTCGGGAGTCTGAGGCAGGAGAATCACTTGAACCCAGGAGGAGAAAATTCCCAACCTGGGCCACAGAGTGCACAGAGTGAGCCTTCTTCTCAAAAAATAAAATAAAATAAAATAAATAAAATAAAATAAAATAAAATAAAATAAAGCAAGTATGCCACATTTCCAACTAGGTGTTCCAAGGAAACCGTGATAATTATGCGAAGTTTGTGTCTATAAAGAGACATTATGATTTTTCAAACAGCACCAAGTATTTGACAGGCCTAAATTCTGAATTTTCACTCTCATTTACCTTGAATGTGGAAGAAGTCAAGATTAGGGCTCGGCTCTCACGTGGTTTATAATTGAGAAATTCTACCTGTAATAGAGGAGACTGTTGTTTTCAATGGTTCATGCCCCCCTTGCTTTAGAGTTATACATCTGCATCCTTTGCCATTTGTCTTTCCCGTTTCTCCTGCAATGGCAGGCATCCTTGCCCTCTCTGCTGCACCAGTACTGGAGCTTGGCTATATAACTTGCATTTGTCAATGTAAAGTATGCGAGGGACTGATGGTGCACCAGCTTCAGGTCAAGGGCTTAAGAGACATCATGTGAATCTGTCCATAGCTTAAATTCCTTTGATCACCATGAGGAAAGCAAACCCCAGAAAGGCACTAAGTTTTCAAAATGGAACCCAGAATGAGACACATGGAGTAGACCTGAATTTGACTAACTTTTAAGCTGGAGCTGAGCTGAGCCTACCAGCTTCATTGTAGACCAATTAGCAATAAAAATAAATGCTGGGCCGAGGTGGGTGGATCACAAGGTCAGGAGTTCGAGACCATCCTACCTAATACGGTGAAACCCCTCTCTACTAAAAATACAAAAAAAAATTAGCCGGGCGTGGTGGCGGGCGCCTGTAGTCCCAGCTACTCAGGAGGCTGAGGCAGGAGAACGGCGTGAACCTGGGAGGCGGAGCTTGCAGTGAGCCAAGATAGCACCACTGCACTCCACCCTGGGCAACAGAGCGAGACTCTGTCTCAAAAAAAAAAAAAAATGCTGGGTGTTATAAGCCATGAGTTTGGGGATGATTGTTATACAGCATTGTTGCTGCAGTAGCTGACTATCCAAAAGACTTTTCTGGCTCTTACTCTCCATACCTATATGATAGTAGAGACAAATGCTATGTAACTGACTGACATCAAATCTCAGTTTCATCACTTTCTGTCTGTGTGACCATGAATGAAATCTGAGATTTGGCCTTTTCATTGTATAAGCTTGGAGTAGTAAAGTTATGGGGGGACTAAAATAATAATCCATGAAAAACATTTGGTACATTATAAATCTTCAATAAATATTCATTGTTTTTGTTGCTGGTGGTGGCATTATTATTCCCACCACTGCTCAGATTTCCACCACCCAAAAAGGGCTCAATCCTTGGCCATGTTCCTATTCGTAGTTTTGACCTTTCTGAAAAGAATCATTCACACCAGCTCCCTTTCGCTGATCTTCCCCCATCTCAAAAGTCTTCCTGAAATCTGGGCTTCAGAGCAACATCCAAAAATATGTCCTACCAGGCTCTTGCCACCATCAACAGCTAGAAAAGCAAGGAATTCAGAAGGAGAAAAAGAATAGCTGCAACTTGACTTTTAAATCTAAACACAACACATTCCCAGATAAGCAACCTGCCTGCATTCAGATCTCTTAATTTTCAGTTTTTATTTACCACTGAAACCCTGGCACACAGAGATACTCTTTAGGGAATCTCTAGAACTTGGATGAAACTGATTATCAATTAACCTAAGTCAGTTCACATACACGAGTGAATGAAGCTTTAGCCAAGATGAAGGGTCCTGATGGGGTAAGAATAATTTCTGAGGAAATTTCTTTATCCCCAACAGCAGACGTTCAAACGAGCATGTGGCCATAAACATTATTGAATGCAACTTCCACATGGTACAGAGTAAAATGCAGAGTCTTATGAGGTCAGATTGCTCTGTGGGGCTGTAAGTCTTCCTAACTCTGGCTCAGAGTCATTTTTACTGCTGCAATGCTCTCCATGTGGAAAGTTATTTGTAGTGCTCTTCTTACTTCTCCAACTGGAGGTCAGGCGCCCTAGGGAAAAATAGAGGAAGACCCTTTGGAAGATGTTTAGAGGACCTCTGAGACTCAGGGTCACACAACTCTGCTGAATTCTTAGATACACATTTGGAGAGATGCCTCTTTACCTGTTTTACTTCTCCAACTCTAAAGAAAATGCCAGTGAAAATTAATTCACATAAATGTTTTAAGAAACACAAATTGCCTTTGTAGAAACATCGAGCCTACAGAGACTCCTTAGAGGACAATGAGGCGCAAAACCTTTGGCTTTTGGCTGCATTATTTTGCGTTTTAAAATTTGGCCTTTTTATTATTATTAGCCCTTTAAGGAGCCTTTTTCTACTTTTAAAATTGTTCCCTCATTCCCTCCCCCAGCTCCTGAAACATTAACACCACATATATATTGCATATATACTGAATTTATAGCTGTGATTTATATTTTAAAAATAGTTCTAATTTTCTCCCTCTCAAAAACAAGTGTTTACCCTCTTAAAGGTGATATAGCCCCCACTGAAGATTCCTGCTGTAAATAAAGTACAATGCAGGGGACACAAACTGAAACCATGTCAGGTAACAAGTATGATCCAGTTGTAATATACACCTTATATTAGGGTTCCCCAACCCCTGGGCCATGGACCACCACCGCACAGCAGGAGATGAGTGACGGGGCGAGCCAATGAAGTTTCATCTGTATTTACAGCCGCTTCCCATAGCTGGCATTATTGCCTGGCTCTGCCTCCTGTCAGATCAGTGGCAACATTAGATTCTCATAGGAGCATGAACCCTATTGTAAACTTCACACATGAGGTGTCTAGATTGTGGGCTCCTTAAGAGAATCTAATGCCTGGTGATCTGTCACTATCTTCTAGTATGCCAAAATAGGGCAGTCTGCTTGCAGGAAATCAAGCTCAGGGCTCCCACCAATTCTGCGTTATGGTGAGTAGTATATTTCATTGCATATTATTATATAAAAGAAATAAAGTACATGATAAATGTAATGGGCTTGAATTATCCTGAAATGATTCTCCACATCCCAGTCCATGAAAAAATTGTCTTTCACAAAACTGGTCCCTGGTGCCAAAAACACTGGGGACTGCTGCATTATTTTGGAGTCCATTAAAAGCAATTTCTGAACAATTTGTTATGTACTGTTATTTATAGTATAATAATCTATAAACTTTCCATAAATCACTAATCATTTTGTTGGTAGACTTCAAACATCAGGATAAAATCTCTTCATCTCTAAAATGAGGTCAATCATGGGTAGTGATACTTGTCAACTTATCATAATTCAGTAATTTCCCAGAATGATCAAAATTGGGGGAATATTGAATGCCTTCACTTAGATAACTTTTATTCATCTTAATGAAGCTGTCTCATTAACCAAGGTATAGAGACATTTGTCAGCTTGAGAGTACCCAGCATTTATTCATCTTTCTAGTAACATCATCATTTCTTTGTGAAAAACTGTTTCTGCCTTATTGCTTGCAGGATAGGTGGAATGGTGAATGTAGATGGTTAATATGCATGCCTTGTTCTTTCCACAGAAGCAAGAAAAGCTGAAATCTTCTCACGTCAAAGGAATGGCACGTGACAGCACTTAGCCAATAAAGCACTCTCTTCTGGGACTTTGCAATGCAAGCAAATGAAACCAGGAACATATGGCATTTATTCACCCCAGGGAGCTGTCCAAAGCAGACTATTACAGCTAGTCTGCAGTGAGACCACTGCTGAGGAAACTACTTTCTAGCATACTGGAGTTGTCTCAATCTTTCCTCATTTCTCAATCCCACCTGTTACTTCTTCTAATTCCATTATCCCTCTGTTCCTTTCCAGCACTTTTTCTTTTTTTTTGTCTTTGCTTAAAATTATCCAGAATTAGTTTTTGCTTCTAAAAACCAAGAAATTTTAAATTATCAGAAATCTGATACAAGATGAGTGACTCAGTTACTTTGATAAGTCTCAGGAGATTTTAAAGTTATTATGTCCAATAAGGCAACCATTAACCGCACGTAACTATTTAAATTCAATTCAATTAAAATTAAATAAGACAAAAATTTAGTCTCTCGGTCACACTGGCTACAGTTCAAGTGGTCAATAGCTGCATGTAACTTATTGTTACTTTATTGGACAGCACAGATATAGAATATTCCCTTCACTGCAGAAAGTTCTGTTGGATAATTGCACTGTTCCGAAGTATCCAAGAGTCCATGATAGAAAATGAGAGGTATTATGAAGAAATCCTCAGGGAAAAATAAAAGTTGTTTTGTAAAAATGGAATCTGTTACTTCCCAGATTTACTAGCTATGATGAAATCTCTGGAATAGAGTCTAGTACAGTACATGTTACATGTTAGTATGTAATTGATATGCACTGAATTAATGGTTGCAGTGTCAGATGCTACCGAAGCTGTGCAGATTAATAAACCTTCCATCTGTGCTGTGTCTGGGCTGTTTTGTTATTTACTTTCCACGGGGTCCCTTGGAAGAAATTAAGCAAACAGATACTACTTCTTAGGTTTCTATTATAGGAAAAATCTAGAAATGAGATTGTAAATATGAATGTTTTGGAAAGCATGATGGTCGCAGGTAGCAATGTTCAGAGTGTGTTGCATAGATGTTCAAAGGTGTTAATTTATTTTTAATAGATTAAGGAATCTTGGAAAATAAATTAGGAAAATAAAGTTTATGTTAAACAAATGTAGCTGGATAATATTTTTTATATATACAACATCTTTTTTTTTTTTTCTCCAGAGATTTGGCTTGCTTCTCCAAACTACTTGCAATGCCTCAGTTAAAGCCACTGTACTTTTCTATGTGCAGTGCCTTAGGGAGGGCTGTAACGCAGTGGAAAGCAGAGAAAACAGCTGCCATCCTACATTTTGTTTCCCAAAGTCTCAGTCCTCAGAGGAAAAGACAGCACTAGAGGCAGAGACAAATGATTTGGGAGAAATATTAGTAGTGAGAGCAGTACTTAAAATCCTCCCTCCACCCACACCCCAAAAATGTTTATTTTCTGGACTGGAGAAAAGAGAAGGAAAAAAAAATAGAAATAAATTTCTGACACTTGTGGTTTCTGGATGGTGGTACAGTCACTTGTTGTTTCTGGAAAGCGGAGCTCTGGGTCTCACTCTGAAAGGTGCGATTCCCATAGAAAAAATATGTATGTAGTTTGTGTAGTAGGTCTGTCACAGCAGAGGAGGGCGGAGACAGCCTCATGGAGAGCTCTGTCCCAGTGTGGGAAAATTGCATCAAAATGGTTCCTGTGCAGCCACATTCAGCCTGGAATTGAAAGAGAACATGGGACTCAAAGGGGCAAAGCAGAAAGAAAAATTAATAAACATTGTTCAGCTGTTTACTTAGTTGTGACCTGCCTTGACAAAATATGCAGGGCAGCCAGATGGGGTGAAGGGGATGTCAGAAGATATTTTGTATGGATATATTTCTAATAGAGCAAATATCTTTGTCCTTGAGGAAGAGAAGCCTCAAGCAAACAGAGCCCCATGATGAGTGTTACTGTCCAGCCAATGGTTTGGGAAAACATCACTTATTGCAAACTAAAACTAACAGATATTTGGCAGCTGCTGGAGTCAAGTGGTTCCCTCATCTTCTCAGCAACACATGGAGACTTGTGCTTGGGTGGGCACAGCTGGGCACATCATGGATCGTGGTTCAGAGAGGGATCTTGCTCTTACTGCTGTCGCTTTTATGTAGGACTCCCACCTGAGCAGCCTTGGGTGCTAGTTATTTAGGAAAGAATCAGGACAGTGCTAGGGACCTGTTTCCTTGGAGCATCTTGCAATACAGAAAAGTGTTTGTTCAATCGAAGTGTTATATTAAAAGATTAATAACAGTTACTTTTGGATGGCAGGTGGCACTAGTTTTAATTTTTCTATGTCTCTAGACTTTCCAAAATTTCCATAATAATTATGTATTCATTTCTTTTGATCTTTATTTATTTAGCTGGCTGGCTATACATTACTTTCATAATGCAAAATGAACTTTACTTGAAACACCATCTACACCCTTAGCAGTTTTGGAATTAAGACATTAATTAAGCAGCGGTTAACTAGGTCTGACATAATTAAATTTTAATTTTTGAATAATGATCCATTTACTATCCAGGTCATATATTAATTATACTCAGTTCATTCACTTCTTTATTCAGCCATCCATTTCTCACTTATTCTTCCATTCGATTATTTATTTTTGAAGAATGTTTAATGACAGAGGTCAGCAAACAATACAGCCCGAGGACCAACCTCAGCCTACCACCTGGTTTCCTATGGCTTGCCAGCCAACAATGGTTTCTACATTTTCAAATGGTTGGGAAAAAAATCAAAAGGAGAACATTTCATGACATGTGAAAATTAAATGACCTTCAAGTTGTATTCCAGGTCATAGTTTCCTCATTTCTAAAAGGAGGAGATTGGTCCACAACATTATTTTGTTTCACTTTCTTGATTCATGTTTCAGAGAACATGAAGGCAGCAAATGCAGGTGAGAAATGGCACATGGTGGTTCTAGGGTTTGCTGTACTGTCTAGAATGGCGATGACTCCTCTGGCCACCTCAAGGGAAATAAAATACTCTATCATTAATTCTAAGCCTTACTCCTAAAATCATCTACTTCATGATTTGATATAACTGGAATATCCCTGGTGTGCTATACCAAAATCAAATCAGGAGCTTAATTGATCCCAGAGCTTCAGGAAACTGAGACAGGAGGATTTCTGGAGGCCAAGAGATTGACACCAGCCTGGCCAACACAGTGAGATCCCCTTCTCTATAAAAAAAAAAAAAAACTTAATTTAATCAGACATGGTGGTATACACCTGTAGTCCCAGCGACTCTGGAGGATGAGGCAAGGGAACTTGGGAGTTCAAGGCTGCAGGGAGCTGTGATTGAGCCACTGCATATCAGCCAGGACAACAAAGTGAGATCCCAGCTCTTAAAATAAAAAAAGCATAACCAAGGTTACATTTATAAATTTCAGACATAGTGCTGCAAATCTTAATGAACTCACCTGGAACTGCTTTCTACCATAACTACACATACATTCAGTTCAAAACTTTAATTATCTGGAAACAGACCAGGCCAATAATCTTTAGGCAAATCCCTACTGTCAGACACTTAGAACAATGAGAATTTTCTAATGCCTCCAGCTGCCTAATACATTTCGAAGAGCTTTTTGATGTGTTTTAATGACTCAAATAGAGGCTTTAAGCACAAAGTTTGACAGTTTTTATAGTTTCTTTCTGGTTATATTATCTCTAATAGTATTTTGGGGCACTGATAAAAAGAAATCTTGGTTGAAAATCAGGTGCTGGAAGAAATCTGACATACTGGTGGTGGATACAAGTTGGCACGCTTATGTTTATCCGAGATATGTGTGGATGTATGCATTTAGATAGAAATATTCCACTACATAGGTCTGGTAAAAAAACACTTCAATACTTTTTCTTAGTGAAAAACAGACATAGGTTTCATGGATAACAAGCTGAATACATGTTCACTTTCAAGTTCCTTGAATTATACTAGAGGGGAAATACAATTCCCTTCCTTTCTCTTAACCTTAAATCCTTGCTTTTCATACAATGTGGGCTCCACCAGTGCAGGCAGACAAGGAACAAGCTCAGAACCTTACAAGGGCCCCATGCTTGGTTTAATGCCATGTTTCCACCCTCCTGATATGCTTAATAATTTGGGGGTAAATTATTAAGCATGTTACTTTTGCACTAAGTTCTACAGTCCTGGTCCCAACCCTCATGAAAAGTAAGAATTAAGACTATTGATAGGAGCTTAGTGTTTACAATGTTAAGAGTTTACAAATCCATGTGCTGGTTATTCTCTATTTGACAGGGAAAATGCAAGAACTGTTTTTAAAACACTCCTTTAAACTCATTCTGATTCACCCTGACCTCTGTTCTAGGAGTCATGCAGTTGGAGGGAGGAATGAACATAAAAAATAAAATTTCAGAAATTACTGAATATACAGTTGGTCTTTCTCATTCAGAATTATACTATGAACATTTCAGCATGTATTTGTATGTTCTTTGAGAACATGATTTTTTAATGTCTATGTAAATTTTTAAATAGTGGAAGTAGTAGAATTTACTTAATGACTTCCCTGTAGTTGGATAGTTGTTTCCAGTATTTCTTGCTATTAATATAAATATAGTTTGTTATGCATGTTTCCCTTTGATTTCTTAAATTAATACTTCTACAAGTGAAATTGCAGGGTCGGTTTTATAAAATTTTAATGACAGTTGATGCATATTGTCAAGATAGGTAGCTCAAGTTACCTATCTTTTTTAAGTGAGAGCTTGACTAGATGTGGGATGGGAGTGGAGTGGGGATGGAATGTAAATCAGTGAAGAAAAGAATGATTTATACTCCCATCAGTTGGGCGTCACCTTTACCAGCAATATTTTTAAACGGTTACCAATTGATAAATAAAAATGACTTTTTTTGTTTTGAGTTCATTTGAATAATATTAAAGTTAAGCATTTTATATGTATATTGGCCATACAGTTTCATTCTCTATCTGCCTGTGTAATGGTCTATTTCTCTTTAGAGAAATTGGCATTTTCTTTTGTCTTGTATGAGCTTTTGTAGAGGAATAACAATTTTTCTATCATATTTGTTTTAGGTTATCACTTCAGGAAATCATTTTAGGTAGTATGATGAGGCATATATTATATATGAGATAGATAATCTCATATATATGATGAGATAGTGATTTATTTACAGTGGAAATATAAGAATTATTTTTAAACCACTTCTTATTAAACCTCCTCCCTTGCTTGATACTTTGTTGACTGAAGATTCTGAAAAAGCAAGAAGGGAAATATTAAATATCAGGAACATGGCTCAGGAGGGAAAGAAATACTCATTTAAATAGAATGTGTTGTTTGGGTACAGTGTAGATATAGTTCTCAATTCATGAAGGGCCACTTCACTGCTGCACGTCACTTGGCCACTTGTTCACATCAGACCATACTGCTTCCTGTTCCTGAACTTCCTTTCTCTTAACCTTAAATCCTTGCTTTCTAGTAATGTTCAAAAATTGTTACATAAATTCAACAGAATTAACCTCGCTTAAAAATTCAGGTCGCAGGAATTATATTTAAATCTGTATAATTTCCTATATCCTCTAGCTCAAGCTACCTATCTTTTTTAAATGAGAGCTTCATTAGATGTGGGATGGGAGTGGAGTGGGGATGGAATGTAAATCAGTGAAGAAAAGAATCACCAAGGTCCCATCTGCCCATTACCCAGCATTTCATGTTATGTACATACCCATGGGAGATACTTAGAATGTACCATAAAATACAAAATTAATGATTGGTCCCATGGGACAGTTATTCTAATTAATGATATGGTCTACTGATCCAGTCTGCTCAACAGGTAGATCATATATGCATATGAAAAATATTACTGAAAAAAATCACCTTTTTTCACTCAAAGAGGAATGATGATTTAAAGCATCACAGTGGACTAAAAAAAAAAAAAAAAAAAAAAAAAAAAAAAGATTGATGTAGTCTATTTAATCACAAACTAAACTAAACCAAACTTTTGGGAAGGATGGAGGGGTCTTGGGGAAAGAAGTGTATGAACAAAGAAGGCAGGATTTTACTTTTCCTAAATACTAGTCACATTGTTTGCCAAACAGGATCAGACAAGGGCTCAGCAATATATCTAACACTTGGCAGAAAACAGAAAGATCTGAATCATTTCAAATGTGTTTACATTTCACCTATCTTTTCAGGGACAATTTGTATTTGTAATTAATTACCAATCACACTATACGGGTGAAGAAATAATTATTTTGTTAATAAGAAACTATCTTTTGGGTTCTATGAGAATTAAGATTCCATGAGATAATACATAAATGGACAATCTGCAGTTAATGTAAATTTTTGGGTTTTTTTTTTTTCAATTTATAGTAGAAAACACAAGAGTTCATGGGCAATGATGCTTTTTCTTCTAATTAATATTGATAGGTAATTGATTGTGAGTTATCATATAAAATGGAGCCATGGTAATATGCAAAGAGTTCACAGAAAGCTAATAACTTTCTAAAATACCAGGCAATTCAGACACCCCTGAAGTCTGAAATAATATGGGGAAATTACAGGATAATAGTATTTAGCAGCTGGTTGTGACCTTACCAATTATCTAGTACAATCACCTCAAATGACAAATGAGAAAAAACAATGACCCGAATATGTTAAGTGACTAGGTCATGGGCATGCAGCTAATTAGCAGCAAAGATTGAAATTAAATTTGGGTCTCCTAATAATTCATCCAGTCTCTTACCCATTGCACCTGTTAATAATCCTCCAAAGACCAGAATAAAAATCTATATATTTAAAATATATTTTTATGGAATAAAAGTCATTCTAACATTAAGTTAAAAGAGAATGAAACAAAAGCATATATAAACAGAATACAACCTCAACAAAAAAGAAATATGTAAAATGATAATGGTAATAATCTCTAGATGGGATAATAATTTTTGCTATCTTCTTTATGACTGTATTTTTTGCAACTTACAATTAGAAAATATTAATTGTATATGTAAGTAATGTCTAAATATTATTGTATAGTAGAAGAAAGGGTTACACTATTATATGAGAGGATAATATACAATATATTGTATGAAATACATATTACAATATATGTATTACATATACTATATTATGCTTATATTCTAATAAGAGGCTTACATCAGAGTTACCCAAAACATTCTCTGTTTAACCCAATCTGTTAGCATGACTCTCAAAAAGAGAACTAGGTGGGGAAATTCATTTTGGAAAATGCATACTCTATCTCCAACTTAATGATTCGCAATTTGTATTAGCATACTAATAGTTTTGAAACATACTGCAGTAAAGAAAATTACTTAAGTTTGTATAAGCCTGTACTTTCCCAACTTATTTGACCACAATACTCTTTGTAGACTTACCAAATAAGGTTTTATAGAACACATTTGGGGAAACCTCAAATCTCTTTAAAATTCCAACTCATCCACTCAAAAGAAGGTCAGTAATTCAAGGCTCATAACTGAGCGTTGCTTACAAATATTTTTATGGTACACTGGTAAAATGAACTGTGTGTTTGAAATGTGTAAATACTTGGGCCTATATCTAAAAGGCACGTTTTTTAAGACCTGTAAGTATGTAGTGAAATGGGTAATGAGAAGGTGATTTCTATGAATTATTACTGCAAGTCTACACATGGTTTTGCCTATTGATTTTAATGTTGAAGATGATTAATTTTAATTTTGCTTTTGCCTCTAGGCTTTCTTACAGAACATCAATAATATTATAATTAAGAATATCAGTTGAAGTAATGCTAGAGCCATGTCACTTTCTTTCTTTTGGTCTGGGCTCTACTGCTTAAAATATGATTAGAGCAATGACTATTTTCATACACAGGACATCAAATCAGCATACTGACTTCAAAAATCCATACAAATAACTTGAAATGTAACTTCAATGTGCATATCCTCTCCATCTCTCTTCTTTCTAAACACTCGCCCTGCATTTAAACTAGCCCCTCTCGAATCTTTCCATGTACCTCAACTGCATACATTTTTTAGCCTCTTTGCCTCTTTTATTTTCATTTTTCAGCTATAAAAAAAGCAAAACAATGACACCTACCATCATATTTATGTACAAATTGAATAAGAGACTGCATGAAGTATGTTTAGAACAGTGCCTGACGTATAGTATGTTCTCAGTGAGTGTTACGTATGAATCTGAAATGAGACATAATTATTTCTCTCCCTTTGTTCTTTTTTTTTTTTTTTTTTTTTGAGACAGAGTCTCACTCTGTCGCCCAGGCTGGAGTGTAGTGGTGCGATCTCGGCTCACTGCAAGCTCCGCCTCCCAGGTTGATGCCATTCTCCTGCCTCAGCCTCCCGAGTAGCTGGGACTACAGGCACCCGCCACCACACCTGGCTAATTTTTTGTATTTTTAGTAGAGACAGGGTTTCACTCTGTTAGCCAGGATGGTCTCGATCTCCTGACCTCGTGATCCACCCACCTCGGCCTCCCAAAATGCTGGGATTACAGGCATGAGCCACCGCGCCCGGCCCCCTTCATTCTTTTATGGGCAGCATTGCTTCCTCTCAGTTATGCAACTTGAAAATTATAGTCATGTTAGGTTTCTCTTTCTCTTATCTAACCTACACACACACAGACACACATCATGAAAGACGTATACTATGTGATCTATTTCAAAGTCCTTTGAGTTCCTCCTTTGTAATCACTGTTAAATCTATCCTTTTAAGTCAATTTTGTATCCTCACAACTATATCAAGGTTTGTTTCTTTACAACTGGACTAATATAATGGAGAATTATATCATTATTATATTATATATTGGGCTATATAGAATTGGCCCTTCATACACATGGGTTCTGCATTTGTAGATCCAACCAATCATGAAATGAAAATATTTTTAAAAAACAATAAAAATAATACAACGATAAAAATTAACGCAGATAAAAATACAGTATAACAACTATTTTTGTAACATTTACATTGTTAGGTATTATCAGTGTACAGGAGGATGTGCAAAGGATATATGCAAATACTCCTCCATCTTATGTAACAGACTTGCAGATCTACAGATTTTGGTATCTACTAGGGGTCCTGGTACCAATCCCCCATGGATACTTAGGGACAACTGTACTTGAAAATGATTTCATCCCCAACATATTTTATAAACTATATGCTCTAAAAGTCTCCTTTGGTCCAGTCAGTTCCCAGCTCACAAGCTATCAATAACTTTACTTCTAACAGGATCAAGTCTTAACTTCCAAGACCGTTACAGGCATTCTACAGATGAGCCACAAATTCTTTTCCACAGTCCTCAAATAAAGTCTCCACTCTAATTTTCATTTGTGCTGTGCCACTGGTATGAAATAACAGTCAGAACACTCTTCTCCATCTTTCGATGTGACATTTCCTGGTCTTAAAGACTCAGCTTCAGTAACATTTCTTTATTAATGATCTCTGAATACTTTCATTCTGATGTAAACCTTTTACCATCTTGTAAATCTCTGGCAATTCCTAAAAAGTACTTATTTAACATAGATCATATGTTTGGGGGAGAGGTATATGCTATTTTCAATATATGTATTGAATCTCCGTATGTTTGGGCAGAAGTGTTTAGGAAAGGCAGGTCCATATCCAGAGTAAGTTTCTATTCTTGTAAGAACAAAGCACTGCCTCTTGCATGATAGAAGTGATTCACTGTAATCAACTAGTTTGCTGTTGGATCTACCTGGAGAATTATGCCACAGTGGGGACTCAGGATTGATATCTGCTGCTGAAAAACTGGGAATTCAACCATGGCTGTATCTGCTTACATAGTGAGTGAAGTCTTTGGTGCAGAGCTCATGCACTCCAGAGCTCATGACTCCTATCCCTGCCACTGTGGCTGTGAGCCTCTTTCCCCAACCACCTTTGTCCCCAGAGCTCACGCACTGCAGAGCTCATGACTCCTATCCCTGTGTGGCTGAGAGTCTCTTTCCCTAGCCACCCTTGTCCCCAGAGCTCACACACTGCAGAGCTCATGACTCCTATCCCTGCCACTGTGGCTGCAAGCCTCTTTCCCCAGCCACCCTTGTCATTACCCAGTGGGCTTTGTCACGAGTCCACTGGGTAATGGCAAGGGTGGCTTGGAAAAGAGGCTGACCAGTATTCACAGAAAACGTCATTCTAACTATTTAATTTATAACATTATTCTCTACTATGTCACCAACTGGTGAATATTCACATGGGACACGAATATTTGAAAACATTTAAATATGTTGTTTGCCCAATATGAGAGTGCTATCCACATTCCTCTTCCTCAGATCTCTATGTCAGTAACTCTCTAACCATATTCCTTCGAAGTCCCTGATGATTTCTCATTCCAGGGAAAATAAACAGGTCTTTTATTTGCTTCAAGTTTTATATGCTTGAAGTTAGGCCCACTAGAAAGATTTCTCCTCACCACTGTACTCCAGAGATATCTCAGAAAGCCGCTGAAGTTTACAGCTGTCCACTTTCAGTTGGTTTCTATATATCATACAAAACCACCCATAAACCAGGCCTGAAATTTCTCTTCCTCATTCAATTGGTAATAGTGAATTCCTCATAAAACCAAAAGTGTAGGCTGGGAGAGAGAAGGTAATGTAGCAAGAGTAGGGGGCATGGACATTTGAGTTACTTCTCACATAACTGACTCGTATCTTGAGGGCCTGCTTGAGTCCTGTTTCACATAGGTCACTTTCATCTGATAATGGAGTGCTGTTATATGATCTCAACCTTATGCTCTACTGAATCAGACAGCATCCAGTGCATGACAGGCAGCACAGGTCACATGTTAACTTAATAGGTGAATAGGTCTTATATAATAAATCTGCTTTAACATTTCAATCTCCCTGAGACTTCGGATACCTTCCTCTTCAGCATACCAAGGCAGTTAATCTTTCTCTCAGACTTTCTCCTGACCTTCCCCAAAGGGATCTGCAATGAGAAGTACCTCTATCAAGCTGGGATTCCAAAATTAAACAGGCATAATGGGATCGTAGGTGTCAGGGAACAGGTGAGAACACTTAATTTCCACAGATAAGATGGAAGTGAACATGATTACCACAATGGGCAATGGAGTCAAAGCAGTAACCAGAACAGTTTGACTTACAGAGACCTATGGCATTGGCTAGTTGATGGTGGTGTCTTTAGAAGAGAAAAACATGAACAGTCTACTATATTTTTGCTTCATCTGTATAATTGGAACAGTTCTAACTCTACTGAACAGAAGTCCAGCTTGAATCACCAAAGCAGTCACAACTCCTCAATCAATTCCCAGACTTAAGCAACTGTACAACACTTAACTTTTTGAATAAAAAAAGAGCCTGGTGCTTTGAGGAAGAACCTCATTATATCATCAAAATGAAGTCATGGAGGCCAGGACAAGCCAATGTGATTCATACTTGATATCCTGTAAGGTGCTAAATGGCCCATAAGTATTTCTAAAAAGGGTATAATATTTATTTTAATAGTTTTATTACCCATCTTAAAATAATTGCAGAAATTATTGGGTACTACTGCATCAGGCATCATTTATCAGGTACTTTGCAAAATACTTCTAAAATAATTTTTAATAAAAGATTAACTCTACAACAGAAATTCTGTATTTATTCACAAATGAAAATAGCTCTGTGAACCATGTTATCACCTAGATTAACACAACGCTTCAAGATAACAAAGTCTTCCAGGGTCTGGAGCACAACATTGAATAGCCATACAAGATAAAGTCAAATTATGTCATGTGTGTACACCTGTGCACATATGCATAAGTATCTGCACACACTGCATCTGCACTTATTTTTTCTTCTTAGAATCAGGTGTTATTTCAAGCACAGGTGATTTAAGCTACGAAAGACCTTGAAATAATTACAAGAAAAGATAAAATGTCCTGATTTTTCTTTGAGGCATTAGACTTTAATGCCTTAAAATAATTTCACATTCTTTTACATTTTTTTAAAGTAAACTGGTTGCAAAATAAAACTGCCTAATTTACATAATTAAGAAAAGTAGACAAAACTTGGATGGTGTGAAAAAACTTTTATTGCACTGAAAGTGTGATTTATATACTACTTTGACTAGTGCATGGTTATCAGCTTAGCCAGCTGAGTACCAACTATCCAGGTTTCCTAAAGGAGACTCAAGTCTGCTCCCTCCCTGCTTGAAATGAGACAGAGGGACCTATCTATAGCCCCAGCAAAGCTATCATAGTCTGTAACAACTGGTTCTAAAAAGACAAGGACTGATTAAAAGGTCAGTGATGTTATTGACCATAGAGTAAGAAATATCTTGCTTTCTTACTCATTTACATGGGAACATTTGCACCTTACCATGCATGTATGCACACAGATATATTAATGTACCTGTCTGTCTTCCCTACCAGCCTGGAAGGTAGCATGAACTTCTCCCAGCCCAGTTTAAATCCTATGATTCATCATTTATCATCACTGCCCTGCATGAACTTTTGGTTTACTGGCCCTTCTGGATTCATTGTAATCATTCTCAGCAAAGCTACAATGCACCCATGCAGCCGAGTGAATGTAAAGAAAACCATTCCACCATACAGATCAGTTTCACTTTAACTTAATGACAATGAAGCTTAGTGGAGTGCTTGATGCTGCCAGGTAATTACACCATTTTTCACTAATTCATGCATTTGCTCAGTCTCCAATTTAATGCATTTGCCTATTGTACTGGTCTGCTTTGCATTGCTATAAAGAAATACTTGAGGCTGGACAATTTATTTTTTAAAAGAGATTTATTTGGCTCATGGGACTGCAGGCTGTACCAGCAGTGTGAGGCTGACATCCGCTCAGTTTTCAGTGAGGTCTCAGGCAACTTTTACTCATGATGGAATGCAAGGATAGCTGGTGTGTCAGACGGTGAAGGAGTGAAGAAAAAGGTGAAGAGGTTTCAGGCTCTTTTTAACAACCAATTGTCTCATGAACTAATAGAAATGAAACTCACTCATTGTCACAGGGAGGGCACAAAGCCATTCATGAGGGATCTGTCCCCATGACCAAACACCTCCTACTCAGCCTCACTCCCAAGATTAGAGGTCACATTTTAGCATGAGATTTGGAGGGGACAAATATCCAAACCACATCACCTCTCTATTCAAACCCTCAACACATCCTCTTCCAACCTCATAACTCAGCTGATGATCTTCCTTCCTATTTAACTGAAAAAAAAAGTATTTCCACCACCACAGCTACTCAAATCCTGGCCTTTGTGTTCCCCAAATCTGTATTCCCTGTCGTCCCCACAAATGAACCATTCATCCTCTTATCAAAGCTGATGTTTCTGCTTGTGTACAAGTTCCCATCCTGCTCGCTGATTCAAGGAATCCTCCAGCAATTTTCTTGCTCTTGCATTTATCACCAAATTTTCAGAATCTACAAGATTGTAACTATCAGTATAGAAACATGCTGATATTGCTTTTGTCTTAAAATTTTTCTCTGTACCTTTCAAGCAACTGCACAGTGTCTTAACAATCCTTTCAGGAAAACTTTCTGAAAGAAATCTCTCTACTTGCCTTTCCAATTATTATTCTGTCATTCACTCTTAAGCCCATTTTACTGCAGCTTTCACCCAACTACTGCACTGAAACTGCTCATGTCAACGTCCCCAGTGGTATCCATTTTGATTGGCAGCTCTTGACATGGTCACTCATTCCTTCTTTCTTGAAATTCATTCTTCACTGGCTTCCAGAATGCCAAGTTCTTCTGGAATTTTCCTCTTCTCTCACTGGTTTGTCCTTGTCAGTCTCTTTTCCTTATTTCTCCTCTTGTCCTCACCTTCGTAATTTGTGAGCATCCAAGGGTTTAGTCTGTAGTCTTTATCTCTTCTCTATCTATAGTGTCTTTTTTTGGTGACTCTGGCTTTAAATCCTTGGGGTCATTCTTGATGCCTCAGTCTGTATTAGGTGGATGACTCAGAAATCTCTTGGCTCTACTTTTTAAATATATGCTCAGTCTATTGCCTCTTACTCCTGCACTTGTAACTGTCATTGTCTGAGTCCTCATGATGTCTTGATGTCATGAGTCTTACCTGGATTATTGTCAGATTCCTAAATTGCAGCCCTACTTACATTTTTGTCCCTAGAGTCAATTCTCAACACAGTAGCCCAGGGGATCCTATTAAAACAGAAGTCAGATAAAGTATTTTCTTTGATCAAAACCCTCCAGCGACTCATGATCTCAGAGTAAAACAAAGTGCCTGCAATGACCTAAGAGTCTATTTATGACTTCAACTCTCTACACTCATCTCCTACTTACTTTTCCCTTCACTCTCCACTCTAGCCTCGTTTTTTTCAACCATACCAGGAATGTTATCTGTGGATACTTGCACTGGCTGTGCCTTATACCCGAACCATTTTGGTCCCAATACCCTCATTGCTAACTTTTTCACCACCTTCAAATCTTTGTTCGAATTGATCTTTCTCAGTGGGGCCTTCCCTCATCACCCTATTTTAAATTGCAACTTAACTCCTCACTGCCCCCATACCATGCTCACATTCCTGACCTTCCTTACCCTGCCTTAATGTTTATATCCACAGCACTAATCATGTACTTTTTTTTTTTTTTTTTTTTTTTTTTGCCTATTTATGTTATTGTTTATTGTCTGTCTTCTTCACTAGAGTTTCAATTTCAAGAACAGGGATCTTTGTTTTGTCCATTGTTGCATCTCTATCACCAAAAACAAGACCTAACATACACTAAGTCCTTATGTTGCTTGATTATTAAGTGAACAAGATAGTAGGAAAACCACTTTCCTGATCTCTTCCTCTTCCCCAGTAGATCACTCTTTTTTGGGGACTATCGCTGTACCTGCATATGTCTTGCTAGTACATTCCATTCTTAGTGTTTTTATTATTTGTGTAACTGTCTGCCTTCTCCTCCAGAATGTAAACAGCTACAGGGCGAGATCTGTCACCCATTTCTCTCTCTGCCTTAGCACAGGGCCTGTCACACATCTGCATTCAATTAACATTTGTGAAAATAAAATTTTAAGAAGGGATTTTTTTATTTTGAGAACTTTCTAGGGACATGATAGAAATTTAGCAAAATTCAGAAGAGTAGAGAAAAGGATTAAAACAAAAAAATACCCCCATAATCAAAGGTCAACATTTTGGTACACAGTCTTCCAATTGCTTTCTCAGGCAAATGTTTTGATGTTTGCTTAAAAGACTTTTTATTTAGGTAAATTCATACTTCTATATATTTCTATGCCCTATTTCTTAGCCTCCTTATAATAAGGATGAATGTGAAAGTTTAACAATACTTTCAACGGACTTACTATATTTCATCAAGTAGGTGAAACAGAATGCCCACTGTACTGTGATTAAGTGGTTAGGTTATTTTCAGCTTTTTAAGCAATTTTTAAAGGGCTCCACTCAAGTTATTCAACAGATAGGCAACTTTCTCAACTATGATGGGCTACACTAGAGAGGTGCCAAAGTTTCCAGTTAATTAAATAAATGGCACTATCCCAGTTTCGCAGCATGAGAATATGGATTTAATTTGATGCCAAATGAACCAAGGGAGAAGGTGCCCCCTTCTCTCAAACAAATGGAAGTTTTAGTTTAAGGCTACAGACATCAATTTTACATTTTCACATTTCTTTTAGTAAATTTCCATCTGCCATCCAAAAAGACCTCAAATATATGCAAGGGCACAGGTTGCTTTACATTTAAGAAAATAAGCTTCTAAGGGCCTTTGTTCTCCTCTGCCAGGTCTTTCTAAGCCAGGAGGAGTGACTCCTAACCTTTGGTTTTTGACACAAGAGTCAGATTTATAACAGATTCAGACTCTTAGGGTAGCTGCTAACTGAAGTTCCTGCAGAAATAGTGCTGACAGTACCTCAGTGCCCCGAGGCTGTTACATCTATAGGTCTGGGTGAGAAAGGGTGAGCTAGATGGAATTTCTTTTCTTTTTTCTTATCCTTAAGTTTTAATCCTACTAATCCTGCAACAGGAAACTCAAATTAAAGTGCAAATTCAGTATTGTATTGTGATACTTTTGCTTAATTTAGCCTTCCTACAGACATACGTAAACAATAAATATATAATTTCACTTCACACTTCCAAAAACAATTGCTCCAATAAGCGAATAAAATATAAATTTTTATTACTGAATTGAAAATGTTCATGTAGGTTTGTCTGCTAAATGATTGGGTTGTTTTCATGAGTTAAACCTAAGAAAGGTTGTTTTGATTTCCTGGAAACGAGATATCCATGATTTTTTATTCTATCTTCTAGGAGACTGCTAAGAACTAATACGTTAATTTATTACTAGAGTTACAAGAAACATTACCAGGTTTTAGGAGTTTTGACACAACATCCAAAACAGTTACAAAACTGAAGATGTTAGGAAATTAAAGTTTTGTTCTAGTTCCAAGTGATGTATCTTTATTTTTTAATGTAAAATCGCATATTAGTAGCTACCACTTATTTAAAACTTTCTACATATCTAGTATCATGATAAGCACTTTTTAAATATTGTTATTTAATTTCCCTAAATCTCTGTGAGGTAGGTATTACTTCACCCATTTTACAGATCAAAAAATTACGACAAAAATTTAATCTGCCCAAAATTACACTGACAAGAAATGGTAAAATTAATCAACTTAGAGTCTACATGCTGACAATGTTCTTCCCCTCATTTCTCTCTCTCTCTCATTCTTTATCTTGTTTCATCCTTTTGTACTTTTTTCTGAATATATATCTCTGTCTTTTGATTACTGTATTAAAACATTGACATTTAACAGGATTATTAATACAGTTGAATTAATATCTACCTATTTGCAATTGTTTTCTGTTAGTTGCATTTGTTCCCCGTTTCTTTCTTTCCCCTCACTCCACCTGTCTGCCTTCTTTGGTTTGGTTTGATTTCATTTTTCTCAGCATAACAATCATATTTTTTAAAAATTATTAACAGTTGTCCTAAAGTTAACAGTATGCATTTTTTTTAACTAATCTAAGGGCCTTTTTTCAAATAATATTATACTGCGTCCCAAGCAGTGCAGGTACCTTATAACAGACTATCTCCAATCCCTCCCTCTGTTCCTTGTGACATTGCTATTGTTCATTTCACTTATCTATATGCTCTACATTGTATTACACTGTATTATTATTACTTAAATACACAGTAACATTTTAGAACAATTAATCATTTTTAAAAGATTTTATTTTCATCTTTACTTATTTCTTATGTGATGCATTTCCTTTCCTTATATAGATCCAAGTTTATGACTTCGATAATTTTCTTTCTGTCTGAGAACTTTCTTTAAAAATGTTTCTAACAGGGCAGATCTGTGGGCAATGAAATCCTTTCATTTTAGTTTGAGAAAGAATTTCTTCTTTACCTTTGAAAGATAAGTTCACTAGATATAGAATTCCAGGTTTCTTTTTAACATTTTACATATTTTACTCCACTCTCCTTGCTTTCATAGTGTTTGATGAGAACACTGATATAATTCTTTTTATTTTGTTTTGTTGTAATCCAGCTTTTATTGGTGTGGTTCACATTTTCAAACACTAAATGTTTAAAATTAATTTTGGAATATCTAGTGGGTGTATGTGTCATTGAGTATGTGCATGGAGTATGCGTATGTATGTTTGTGTGTAGGTATGTGTACACATGCCTGGATAAACATACATGTAGGTTAGTGTGTATGTATGCATATATCACTATATATGTGTATGTGTGTATGTATGTGTATGTTACCAGGTATGTTTGTGGTTTGTGTTTCTATGTGTATATTCATGTGCATGTATATGTATGTGTATATTGTGTGCATATGATACTATTTGTTCTGCAATCTATGCCCAAACATCACAAATGTGACAAATGTCACAGTGACCACAGGAAAGAAGAGTTCATGCAAGTTACATTTTCAGAAAACAAAAATCTCACCTTTCTGCACAGGGTCAATTGGAAGACACACAGTTACAAAACAAATGATCTGGTTAGTACATTGACTAACAATATTCATATATTGACAGCTTTTATTAAATTGGACGTCAGTTTTTCTTGGTTTTATATCAGTTCAGTGACGTCAGAAAGACAATTTCTGTTTTAAAACCCATACTAATTTGAATAGCATTTTTTATTAGGTTTGAAAAATATACTTTTATACCCAGGCACTTTATTAGTATACTGACTTCCTATTTTTTTCCATAATTATTATTTTAATTGTCTTTTCATTCTTTTTTTAACTTTTATTTGAGATTCAGGGTTACATGTGCAGGTTCGTTACATAGGTAAATTGCAAGTCATGGAGGCTTGGTGTACAGATTGTCACTGAGGTGAAATATCATACCCAGTTTTTCTATCCTCTCCCTTGTCCCACATTCCACCCTCAAGTGGGCCCTAGTGTCTGACCCTTTTTTGTGCCCATTTGTTCTCAATTTTAGCTCCCACTTATAAGTAAGAATATGAGGTATTTGCTTTTCTGTTCCTGTGTTCGTTCACTTAGGATAATAGCCTCCAGCTCCATCCATGTTGCTGCAGAGGATATAATCTCATTATTTTTATGGCTGCATAATATTCTATGGTGTGTATGTACCATATTTTCTTTATCCAGTCTACTGTTAATGGGCATCTATGTTCACTCCACACCTTTGCTGTTGTGAATAATGCTGCAATGAACATCCACGTGCATGTATCTTTATGGTAAAATGATTGATATTATTTTGGATATATACCCCAAAATGGCATTTCTGGGTTGAAGAGTAATTCTAAGTTCTTTGAGGAATCACCAAACTGCTTTCCTCAATGACTGAACCAACTTACATGAGTTCAATTTACATGAGTTCAGTGTACAAGCATTCCCATTCCAGCAGTGTATATGTGTTCCCTTTTCTCCACAGCCTCGCCAGTATCTTTATTTCTTGACTTTTTAATAATAGCCATTTTAACTGGACTGAGATGGTATCTCACTGTAGTTTTGATTTGCATTTCTTTAATGATTAGTGATGTTGAGCATTTTTTCATATGCTTGTTGACTGTGTGTATGCCTTCTTTTGAAAACTATCTGTTCTTGTCCTTTACCCACTTTATAATGGGGTTGTTTTCTGCTTGTTAATTTGTTTAAGGGCTGTTTGTTTCCTGATTGTTAACTTGTTTAACTTCCTTATAGATTCTGGATATTAGTCCTTTGTCAGATGCATAGTTTGTGAATATTTTCTCCCTTTCTATAGGCTGTCTGTTTACTCTGTTGAGAGTTTATTTTGCTGTGCAGAAGTTCTTAAGTTTAATTAGATCCTATTTGTCAACTTTTGTTTTTGTTGCAATTGCTTTTGACATCTCCATCAGAAAATCTTTACCAGGGTCTATGACTATCCAAATGGGAATACAGGAAGTCAATCTATCCCTGTTTACTGACAGTATGATTCTCTACCTAGAAAAAGCCCATAGTGTCTCCCACAAAGCCCCTTGAGCTGATAACTTCAGCAAAGTTTCAGGACAAAAAAAAAAAAATCAATGTACAAAAATCAGTAGCATTCTTATATATCAACAACATCCGAGGCTGAGAGTCAAATCAAGAGCACAATTCCATTCACAATAGCCAAGAAAATAATAAAATACCCAGAAATACAGCTAACAGGGAGGTAAAAGATCTCTACAACAAGAATTACAAAACACCGCTTAAAGAAATCAGAGATAACACAAACTAATGGAAAAACATTCCATGCTCATGGATAGGAAGAATCAATATCATTAAAATGACCATACTGACCAAAGCAATTTATATATTCAATGCTATTCCTATCAAACTAGCAATAACATTCTTCACGGAATTAGAAAAAAAAATCTGTTTTAAAATTTATGTAGAACCAAAAAACAGCCCAAATAGCCAAGGCAATCCTAAGCAAAAACAACAAAGCTAAAGGCATCATATTATCCAACTTCAAACTATACTACAAGGTTGCAGTAACCAAAACAGCATGGTACTGGTACAAAAACATATACACAGACCAGTGGAACACCACAGAGTGCACAGAAATAATGCCACACAATCATCTGATCTTTTACAAAATTGAAAAATATAAGCAATGGGGAACAGACTCCCTATTAAACAAACAGTGCTGGGATAACTGGCTACCCATATGCAGATTGAAATGAACCCCTTCCTTAGACCAAGCACAAACATCAATTCAACATGGATTAAAGATTTAAGTGTAAAACCCAAAAATATTAAAACTGTTGAAACTATAACCTAGGAAATACCATTCTGGACAAAGTCTAGTGTATTGCTTATCCTTGTAAAGATTTTTATTTTGCTCTTCTGGCTTCTTTCAAGATTTTTTGTTTTTCTCCCCCTTTATACTCTGAGCACTCTTCCTCAGAGAGTCTGCAGATAGCAGCTTTCTCAGCTATAATCCATTGCTATTATACTGCAGCCTGTCATGCTGGTAAAGTGTGAGGGAGAAGAGGTGTTTTATAATTTATGATTCAAGCCCAGTCTTTTAGTATGTCTGTGCCTTCAGCAAGTTTCCTTCACAAGTCCCACCACCCTTAGGTGAGAAAAAAATAACTAGAGGGGGAGCAATGTCCTTACCTGAGGTGGGATAATGCCTGGTAATGTCTGCTAGTGGAGTATAGGTCATTGTTGAGGAAATGCTCTGGATTATTTAATAAGAATGACTCTTCCCCTTCCCCCACCAGAGCTATGAAGGGATTTCTCAGATCTTCACAAGAGCCTTGTATTACTCCGTTTTCACATTGCTGATGAAGACATGTCCAAGACCGAGTAATTTATAAAGAAAAAGAGGGTTAATGAACTCACAGTTCCATGTGGCTGGGGATGCCTCACAATCATGGCAGAAGGCAAAAGACACATCTTACATGATGACAGGCAAGAGAGAATGAGGACCAAGGGAAAGGTGAAACCCCTTATAAAGCCATCGGATCTCATGAGAGTCATTACCAGGAGAACAGTATGAGGGAAACCGCCCCCATGATTCAATTATCTCCCGCTGGGTCCCTCCCACAACACGTGGGAATTATAAGAGCTACAATTCAAGATGAGATTTGGGTGGGGACACAGCCAAACAATATCAAGCCTGGTAGGGTTCATTGAAGTAAATTGTAGGACAGTGTGCCCCCTACTACCAATACCATAACCCCCAAGAGTATTATACTCGCATGCTAGTCCACACACAGCCCCCAGCAATTAATCAATATTATCATTTAAGTGTTTCTATCAGCTTCTGCTGCAGGAAAACAGATTTCACCTGTGACTGTGGATGCAGCTGTTTCTTTAGATTTTCAGGTGGTAGTATTTGACCTGTAACCTCAGTTATCTAATGGGTGAAAGAAAGCTGTTGGTTTTAAACTTTTCCAGCCTTTTCTCATAAAGATAATGAGAGCAGTGATTTCCAGACTCTTTAAATCAATAGATTGGAACTAAAACCAGAAGTCCTTCACAAAATATATTTTTTTATTGAACTAAACATTTTAAAATTGAAATAGAGATAAACAGAAGATTTTTTTTTATTTTTGTTCCACTTAACTATTATTTAACAACAATCAGAAATCTATCACAAATAAATCAAATATCCAGGGACAGACGCACCTAAACCACCTGGAATCTACATAGCCATCAGTTATAGAATCTCTATAGCTTTGATGAAGGAGATAAATGTAGAACACTGATTGCATTAAATATTACATCTTTTCATGACTCTAGGTTATTCTGCTAATAGAGGCATTTAGACACATTGTACTGGAAAATATTGTAGTAACCTCTCTTAAGGTTATCTTCAAAGTGATATATCCAAAGCATGCCTTCCTCTTGACAATCTACTTTAGGCACGTTTATTATTTTATCTTCAATGTTGATAAAAAGCAATTGGCTATAATAATAAAATGAAGATATCTTTGAATTTCCTAATTTTCCTTGTTAAACATTTCTGTTCAAGATATAAGTTACTATGGAAACTTTTCGGGACTGAACTCTGATCAACAATGAACAGTTAACTAGGAAGTAGAAGTCATGGGAACCGTATAGTTAAGTTGTACTCTGCATTTTAAAGTCAGAATGGGGAAGGTTCTGCAGAAATAGATGTTTATATAGGACTACAGAAAAAGTAAATTTTTAAAGGTTTAGAGTGGGCTAGATTATATGGTACATTCAAATGGGGCTGACAGCTTAATAGAATTGAGACACTCTAAAAAGGCAAGAGAACAAATTAGAAAATGGCCAGCAAGGCTGTAAAAGAACATGACTCCAAGTTTTATGAAAAATATCCAAGAAACAGAGATTGTTTAACCTAGAGAAAAGAAACTTGGGCAATAGGAAAGCTGTTTTAAATATTAAAGACAAGGACTGAAGAGTAAGACAGAGATTTTGCACATTGAGTATGGCCCCATATAACAAGTGATAACAATAGTACCAATACTTAGAAATTACAGGAGTTATAGGAAGTGGTCAAGAAAAACATCCTAATAATCAGAAAAGCTCAAAGATGGAACAGGTTCCCTCTGCCTTACCATCAGAAGTATTAAAATCAAGGCAGATAATTACATGTCCTTTTTTTTCTTTTGGAGTTACTTTAAATTGTTCCTGAAAAAGGAAGGCAAAGCAATAATAAATATTAAAAATATAATTTTGTCTTTGTATCCCTAATCAATACCAAGTTGCCTAGAACATGGTAGGTGCCAAAATCACATTTATTGAACCAATTCAATTAATAGACATAAAACTACCTGAAGAAGGGGATTCAGGTTTTGAAAGGATGGTTAGATTGATGAACTTGGAATCTTTTTCCTCTGACCAAAAGATTCCATGATTGTGCATGTTTATGCAAATATTCTTCTAGTAATAAAATAACAGTGGGCACTCTGTATTTCTGTCGGATAGTTTTAAGTTAACCAAGTTCTTTTACATACATATTCCATTTTATCTCCCATACTAACACTTAAAAGCATAAAAGGTGAGGCAGCCACAGCCAGACCATTTGGTTATTTTGTAAATACTCTATTTGATAAACAGCAGAGGCAGGATTTAGACTTATGATTCAAAGGATATTCAACTTCCTCTTTATGAGATGAAATTCAGAATAATTAAAATAGTTGCTAAAACTTATTGAAAATGTAAATGTGACTGACCTGTCTAGGTCTTTTACATGTATTATCTTAGTTGATCCTCATATAATTACATAACAAAGATAACAGTAGTATCCCAGTTTTACCAATGAAGTCAAGAAAACAGAGAAAGAGTAATTTGCACAAAATTACATAAATTAATGTCAGAGTAGAAATTCCAACTCAAGGCAGTCTGACATTAAGAACTGTGCTCTTAAACACTGCGTTATCTTAAGCTGCTGTGACGATCTCTGGTGTCTCTCCCATCAAAATCACTGTTTAACTGAATAACTAGAATACTAAGTCTTCAGATCTCAATATGGGCCTAGTATAATCACTGCATATATATTGGGTAGCATATGGGCATCATTGCTTATTCAGTTGTAATACTACTGTGTGATTCCATCATTCACTGTTCCACCTTTTACTTGTCTTTCCTCAACTTTTCAAAACATGCCACCTACCACAAACTCTTTGCACAAAGTAATTTACAAGTTCAATCTGCCTAGTCCATTTGGGTACCAGATATTACCCCATCAGCTCTACTGGATCTTGAAACCAACTCTAGTTAATGGAGGCAATGTTACTGCCATATTATCAAATCTAATATATGAGAATGGTAACTAAAATAACATAGAGAAAACGAGGAGCTGTTCAATTATATCTTGGTATTCACAGCTTTCTTTCCTTACCATTGTATCTGAACTAAAGAAATCCTTCTAAAATTAAAATCCTGGAAAGAGAATATTGTCAGCACTTCTCCTCTAATAAAAACAATGTTAGCACCAGCTGAACCTGTCTTAAAGAGCATCCTCTCTCCCAATATATATTTATTGTTAATGGCCTTCCTAGAGGTCATAGAAGAAAACAAAAGTTATTTTAAAAACCATGGTAAAGCTATGCCCTAAAATATTAGCCACAGTTATCTTGACGTGTAAAGTTGTAAGCAATTTTGTTTGTTTGTTTTTTTGTCTCGTACCCTTCTTTGTGTTTTAACTTTGTCAGTAATCCTATATTACTCTTGTAGCCAGATATATAAATGTTCTTAACAGGAAAATAAGAAAGCACCTACCTTAATCATTCAGTACATTGTGCAAACCTGTCAAAGAAGAAGAATATTCTTTAAGGTTAGAAACTGTATAATATAATACATACTGAAAACATAGCATGAATTATGCACCACTATGACCTAAAGATAACAAGATATAAACAAAATCTCTAATCTTAAAAACCCAAGTCTAGTAATTCTCATCTAATTTTACTCCTACTGTTTCTTCTATTTCTATTAATACCACACCATTCACTAATTTGCCAAACTTCTAAACTGCAATTATTTCTGATATTGCTTTCAACCTTTCCCATGAATCTAATCAGAGATCATGTCATATTTATTCCACCTTCATAATTTTTCAAATACCTTCTTTCTACTTTGTTCCTAGTTCACCAGTACCCCCATTAATTCTTGCTATAATTTTTCAATCATAGAATATTTTAACTAAAAATATCTAAGAGAATTTTAAATAACTATTTCAACATCTTTCGGGAAAAAATAGAACTCACCAAAATTAACCTTCTTGACTCCAACTAATAAGTGGTAAAACTAGGTCTTGAACAATTCTTCATGACTCTGGATTTAATGAACTTTTCACCACACCTGTCTTAGCTCATTTTTTGTTCCTATAAAGGAATATCTGGGGCTGTGTAATTTATAAGCAAACAAAGGTATACATTATATAATAACACACACTTCAGCAGATTGTACAAGAAGCATGGCACCAGCAACTGCTTGGTTTCTGGGATGGGGCCCAGGCTACTTGGTAAAAGGCAAAAGCAAATTGCCAGGCAGAGATCACACGGTGAAAGAGGAAATGAGAGAGAGTGGGGAAGGTGCCAGGCTCTTTTTAATAACCAGCTCTCTTGGGAACTAATAGAGCAAGAACTTACTGCCAAGGGAGGGCATTTATCTACTCATGAATGATCCTCCCTCATGACCAAAACAGCTCCCATTAGGCCCACCTCCAACACTGGAGATCACATTTTACCATGAGGTTGTGATGGGACAAACATAAAATCTATAGTGACACCATAATATCTAGTTTACAGAATAATTATAGATGATTTATGGATTTTCTCTGGGTTATACGGAGATTGGACTACTTTTCAAATCATACCTAGTGTTTTTCCACTTTTACTTTTATAACTTGCTTAGACTGTTCTATCTAATATGAATGTCTTTGAAGCCACCCTGATTCTTTAGCTGGACAGTCTTGGTTATATTCAAGGGATTATGTTTATGATATGTCACCTATCTACATACAGATTCATTGCATCATTTATCCAAGAGTCTGACATTAAATTATGTAATTTTGTGCAAATTACTCTTTCTCTATTTTCTTGACTTCAGTGGTGAAACTGAGATAATACTGTTATCTTTGTTATCTAATTATGTGAGGATCAACTCAGATAAAACACGTAAAAGATGCCATTTTAAGCCTCTTTAAGAATCCATGATGAAAAAGGTGCTTCCTTTTCTCATCACATGTCTTCTCATTGCAATTTGTTAAGAAATTTGAAGATCTCAGAAGGAAAAATTATTTGGCCATAAAATGTCTTCCAGATGAACTTTATTATAACCATGTGGAAATTTAAAAAAACTAACAATTGTGTTTCTACTGAAGAGGATTGTGCAGTCCAGATAGTTCCCTGACTTGACATGCATATGAGTCAGCAACCCTACAACCCAAATTTACCTTTCCTTCCCATGCTAGTATGTACGGAGCCTTTGACAAGGAATTCGAAGTTTGAGGTCGCATTTTATCTTTCTCTGTCATTCAGCCAATGTATGAAACATCCATTTCACCTCTTCGTTTGCATCTACGTAAAGAACTCCCCTATTAGAAGTTTCTATGGATGGTTGGAAATGGGGATCTAAAAAAAAAAAAAAAAAAAAAAAAAAAAACAGGCTAGAGAGAGTCTAAGTGAGCAAGCCCTGATTGTGTCATGCAATTTAGGTTCAGTAGCAGAAAACAAAAATCTAGCTTTATACCATGATAGTGCGTACACTACCTGAACACTCTGGAACTTGTAGCATAATTTGATTTAATATGGTAATGAGAAATGTCAGAATTTAGATAGAAACAAATATCGAGTCAATTATTCATTGGAGGAAGGAAAACTTTTCAAATACAGAAAGTTGCTTATTAGATATTCCCTTTGGTTAAATCCAAACTTTAGATTTGCCTAATGAAGACAGTTATGGCTTTGGGGCCATAATATCCCATTTGATAGATTTTGATTAATAAATGTGACTTAAAGGAAGATTTAAAATATTCTATCTTTGAGAAGTGTTCAATCAGATGAACAAAAGGTCTTCAAAGATTTAAATTCACTGGCGGAGATTTTATACAAACTTACCCAAAGCACTGCTTTAATCCCAACTTTTTTTTTCTAATAAAATAAAAGAACTTACCGTGCTCAAAGGCACAGATCAAATCCCAAGGATTAAGATTTAAATGAGAAAGCAATTAAAACAAGCCTTCTGACAGAGTTTAAGATGGTATGGTAAAGGAGTTGGACACATTACCATTGAAAAAGATAGAAAATTAGCTTTTAAAAATATTAATAGTTGATTTTCCTCCAAAATAACAGTTCTGAATGTATAAGGCTATAAAAGTCTCTGTGAGAATAAAGTAATCACTGTGCCACCTGAGCCACACATTTAAATGTCAGTAAGAAAAGCATACTGGAAACTGCACTCTTGGTTTGCTTTCACTCACTGTATTACAAGCATGATCCTCAGAATACAGTAAAACTGGTATGTAGGAAGGCATGGGTATTAGTAAATTAAATTCCATGGCTAATATAAAAAAATGCTTGACTAACGTGTTTGATATTTTCTACAAGAGATACTGCAAAAAAAGTAAAAATAGCTTACTTCACAGCCTTATTAAAAGGGCAAAACAATCCTGCAGCTACTGCTGCTACTGCTGCTGCTGCTGCTGCTGTTCATCATGGTAAGAATAATAAGCCTAATTATTCTTGGATGTCTTTGTGTTAGCAGCAGAATGATGTGTCTCAGTTACGTAGCACCAAAGTATGTCACCAGCAATGAATCTGTATGGGTCTGCAGTAACTTCAGTTATTGCCTCCTCAAAAGAAAGAATTCTACTGAGGGGCAGAGGCAGAAGGAGAGAAGAAGGTAAGTTTCAGAGCAGGAGTGAAAGTTTATTAAAAAGCTTTAGAGCCAGAATGAAAGAAGTAAACTACACTTGGAAGCGGGCCAATCAGGCAGCTGGAGAGATCAAGTGCATGGTTTGATCTTTTGACTTGGGGTTTTATATGTTGGCACACTTCTGGGGTCTTGTGTTCCTTCTCCCCTGATTTTTCCCTTGGGGTGGGCGGTCCACGTGCACAGTGGCCTGTTAGCAATTGGGAAGGAAGTATGCACAGAGTGCTTACTGGAGTTATATGCATGCCCACTTGAGGAGTTTTTCCATTTTCCCTTCCTCTAGGAGTGTTCCCAGAGGAAGATCCGCTGCCATTTTGCCTCTTAGTGTGCATGCTTGAGACCACTCGCCCAACTCCTGAAATCTCATTGGGAAGCTGCTCATCACCAGTTTCAAGTTTATTTATATCCAGTGGAAGATCTAGTGGATCTATCTCATGGAAGATCGCCTTTCCCTGGAGCTGGCTGCAACCAATTTTTATTTTAGAGGAACACTTACCAACCACCTGACTGCCACCTGGTGGTTGCCTGACATTCCACGTTGAGGGCACGGGGAGCCCTCTCCTGCCCTGCTCGTGGCTGATTAGCTACCATCTGTAACTCTTGGGTAGAGATACCTCATATCAACTTAATTTTGTGATCTAGAAATGTAATGTTGGACATAGAAAACATAGAATATTCATCTTTTTCTGTTTTATATCAGGCTTTCCCCTAGGAATATTTTGTAAAACAAATTTTTTATATCGGTTTATTTTCTTGTTTTTATTTTGTTATTACTAGAATTTAGTAATTAAAAGTTCTGGATATTTGACTTTCCATAAACCAAAGTCTATGATATAATTCCCTGGAACTGATAAAGATATAATACAATCGGTAGCATTAACAAAGAAATTAGAAACTATCAGAAAGTGTTTTATTTCAGATAATCTAAAGCTGACCTTAAATTGAATCCTTCTGCTTTTATTAGGCATGAATTTAGATTAGGTACAAAGTAGATCCTGAAAGTATTATTCCATTGTTATTAGATTTTAAAAAATGAAGAAGGAATATGTAATAAAAATCAAATATTTGCTGTCTTCTGTCTTGAAAAATGTGAATAAGTCAAGAAAAAAATCAGTTAAAAAGGGGTTAATTTTGTAGTATTACAATTCTAGAATATATAAGACAATAGAGATCTAAAATGTCATTTATACTGCCAGCAATGTCAAATTTGAGACAAGACAGATGAAAATACAGAGTGTAGCATCCTGATAGAAGCAACATAGTAATCTTAACACAGTGTATGTCAGGAAGGAGGTGAGGGTGATTGAAAATGCCACATCTGAAGTGGAAATCCTTGTATCCACCTATTTACCTTTGTTCAGGAACAACTGAGTTTTATTTAGGGAAACCACATCTTTCTCCTTTTCAATCTTTGTGGAACTAACTTCACCCCAAGCCTCCAGGGAAGATATGATTGGTCCCAATTACAGCATCAATGCACTGAAAGCAATGAATGACACCATGAAGGGTAACTATGTATAACTTGAATTTGTGGTTACTAAAAGATTGCCTGGTGCTGGTCTTCCACAGACTCTTGTGGAGCTGGTATTCAGTAATATATCATGTGTGTATCTGTCCATCTGATTCATGTAGTCTTCTCCAGACTGCTATTAGAAAGAAATCTTGAAACTGGAAATTCTGGCCTGAGAAAAAGATGCCCTTTCCTGATGTATAGAGAGGGGTTTCAAAGCAATCTAGGAGGCTTGGTATTTAATATACCCCTAACTTCACCCTGGATGGTTGGGTCCAAAAGGAAGGATAGTAAAACCTGTAGTCCACAAGTACACCAAAACACTCTTGAAAGAAACTAATGACATCTTTAGAAGTCTTCACTTTTGTATCAGGGGCAACACAGCAATGTGCATTATCAGTGCTTCTAGTTAGCATTGTACTTGAGGTGTTGGCAAATAGAGCGTGACCAGAAAAAAATAACGAAAATATATATTTAGAAAGGAAGAAACAAAACTATAACTTATCTTGGGTTGCATTGTCTACAAAGAAAATTCAAATACACAAGTTATTAAGCTAGTAAGATAAGGCAGTAGGATTGCTGAATATAGATTTAGTGTACAAAATCAATAGCATCTCTATAAATCAACAATTAGAAATGTATCACTTTAAAATGCCACTCACAGTACTAATGAAAACTATAAAATATCTAGCATCTAACAAAAGATATGTAAGCCCTTCACATATATATATATATGTTTATGTATATATGCTTTATTAAAAAGTATAAAATAAGACCTAAATAACTAGAGAAATATGCTACATATTTTAGACCGCAAAAAGCAACTACATGAAGATGTATTAATTCTTGACAAATTCAAAGCAATTAAAATCAAAATACCTGCACAATTTCTCCTGGAGATGATGAAGGGATTCTAAAATTACTACAAAAAATAAAAAATAAATGATTGCAATCAAAACACTCCTAAAAATCAATACGAAAACAGTTCCTATGATTAATGCAGGCAGCTTGTCTTCTTAGCTATCAGAAGATATTACAGAGCTGTAGTAATTATGTTAGCATGCCATTGGGCCAGGAATAGACAAATAGAACAATGGAACAGAAGAGAGAATATATATGATAGATGATGCTGGAACAAGCAATTATTCTTAATGTATATACTCCCTACCTCATGCCACATACACAAATGAATTCCACATCAATTAAAAACTTAAATTTTAAAAGCAACTTCAATGCAATTTAAACTTTTAGAAGAGAATTTAGACCTAGAGTAAAAGAGAATCTCTTTTAAAAACACAAAAATTTATAAGAAAAATACTTGATAAATTTGACTACTTTTGAATTTAAAAATATCTGTATAAAACATTATCAAAACATTAAAACTCAAGCAGAAGCAGGGAAGATCATAAGCAAATAGTCTCTAGAATATATTAAAAATTCTTAAAATCTATATAAAATAAAAACAATAGGATGAATAAAAATATTAAGGTGTATATAAAATAAAAATAATAGAAAGATAGATAAAATGTATTTTCCTGTTTAGTAACTAAAAAGGAAAGCTAAAATCACCAAAGTATAGAAAGGTGATTCACTTAATAAACAGGAAAATTCAAAATAATAAACAATAAAATAAAACCATAATGATACTACTCCCCATCCAATACAGTCACAAAAATTAATGCCTGTTGACAAAAATGCTGGAAAGCAAGAACTCATTCATTTCTGATGGGACTATAATGTGGAAAGTAATTTGGAAATACCCACTCAACTTGAAGAATATAGCCTGTGATCCACAACTCCATGTCTAGAAATTTACCCTAAATAAACATTTACACACTTTCAGTAGGAGACACATTCAGAAACAATAATTATAGAGCTGTTTGTAACTGTGAACAAAGTGAAGAAAGGACCGTATACAGTTAGATTCATTTATTTATGAATAATATCAACAATGACAATGAGCCACATTTCCATGAATAAACAAAGACAAATTTCAAAAGCATTAGATTGCATGAAAAAGCCGATTTTAAAAGATAAAAGTCAGAGTAATATAATCTGTATAAAATTTAAAACATACGGGCCGGATGCGATGGCTCACGCCTGTAATCCCAGCACTTTGGGAGGCCGAGGCGGGCGGATTCACGAAGTCAGGAGACAGAGACCACCCTGGCTAACATGGTGAAACCCTGTCTCTACTAAAAAATAGAAAAAAAAAAAAATAGCCGGGCGTGATGGCGGGCGCCTGTAGTCCCAGCTACTGGGGAGGCTGAGGCAGGAGAATGGCATGAATCCAGGAGACGGACCTTGCAGTGAACCAAGATCGTGCCACTGCACTCCAACCTGGGTGACAGAGAAAGACTCTGTCTCAAAAAAAAAAAAAAAAAATTTAAAACACACAAGTCATATAATTTTATATATATATGTATATAATTTCAAGTCAGACATTGTCATTTGCCTGCCCAACGTTTATTTTCTCTTTTTTGATTACTATAGTATTCCATTTTGTTCAGGGTGGTGGTGTGTTCACTTAAAAATACTCATACCCCAAACTCCTTGCAAATAGGGATGGCCATGGCCCAAGTCTAGCCAATAAGAGCTCAAAGGAGCCTATTAGTAGAGCTTCTGGTTTAGACTATCATTATTCTGGTCAGTTGGAGCAGACTCAGCTACCACATGACTTTTGCCAAACCCCCCCACCTCCATGTTTCTCTCCAACACAGATGCAATGCCCAAAAGTGATCTTCTGACCATTAGCATAAAAGCTGAGTGATAAAATGATACAGTAGGAAGCTAGACGGTGTGTCTGATTTACGTGAAGTCACAGATTCCCTTCAGTGACTTCTAACCCATGTTTCTCATACGTACTGTCAGAGATAATCACACGTGACTGCTTTGTTGGTTTTATTCCTAACAAATGTGAGAACAGTAGAAATAAGAAATAAAGAGAAGATAGACACCAAGATTGAAGGGACAGGGGGCTTTTGTTTTCACTATAATCTGTAACTCTTTTCCTCCACAAATTATAAAACCAATGAAAATTCACTCTTCCCCTTCCTTTCTGCCAGAGTGCTAGCCCTAGGCACTTTTGATTCAGAAAGTCTAAAACTACTCTGAAGCTGAGGAAGGGAGGTGGAGAACACGGGAAAGTGACAAGGAGCAGTCAAGAGGCGTGCAAAAAGAAATGTCAAGTAACCTATGGATTCTGTGAGTGAGAAAAATTCTAACTTATGGCAAGTAACAACAAATCAATCTGGGCAATGAGCAAAAGAAGTGCATAGGCTGCTTGCTAGCCGATATAGAAGATGACCTGAAACCTGATTTCTACCCCTTTCCTTCTCTATTCCTCAGCAACTGTAACTCATGTAATCATACACTTAAACTCCTTGATTGCTGCCTGTTTCTCATACAGATTTGGAATGACATTTTGAAGTTGCAAAATTACTGGCTTTAAATTTGCTTTACATTGTTTTAAAAACAGTAACAATATTAGAACTTAGATCCTTGCCAAAGATTAGGAGTCTCTAGAGTCAGATATTGCAGCCAGGCACAGTGGCTTATGCCTATAAGCTCTTTGGAAGGCTGTAGGTGGGAGGATCCCTTGAGCCATGAGTCTGAGGCTACAGTAAACCATGGTGCAGAATCAGATGCTTAGAAAAAGTTTGGTGTGCAGAATATTTACTAGGGATCAAAACCTGTGAAAATGGAAGGAGAAAGAGGGGAGATAGGATTGGACAGAAGGAGAAAGTGAAATGTAGTACAGAGCCAACTAAGCCTTTCTGGCTCATCAGGGAATTCTGGAGGTATATGGTTCATCAGTGTCAACTCACAGGGGCCAGATAATGGCTGGCCTCTATCCCCCTGCAGTCTATCTCCTTCCAGTCATTGATGTGATCATCCTGGGAAAGACATGCTTTTGGATAAGGGGAATCTCTAAAGCTGAGGTGAAACCTAAAGGAGCTGAAAACTGGGGGATCTCAACAGATTGTACTCTCCGCAGCTGGGAAAATACACCCTTCATTGAAGAGGGATGAAGGCAGTACATCTCAGGCCCCCACAATTCTTATCTGAGCTCTACTATAAATATCTATGAGCACTTGGATAAGCCACTTAATAATCTGTGCCTCAATTTCTTCATTTACTAAATGAAGTAGCTGGACTGGGTGATTTATTAGGATTCATAAAAGCTTTAAAATCATTTTGTTCTCTACTTTTTGAAGTAGGAAAACCACTTTTTCATTTCCTTTTCTTTTTTTTTTTACCTCACCTTTGCCTAAAAACAACTACAGTGAATTTTGACTTTTTCTAAAGGATTCATCATTATATACCTTTAAAACCACAGAATTAGGAAATAATTTAAAGATAATGATCATAGTAATCATATTAATAGCAACAGCAATAATGGCTATAATTTATTAAGCCTTTTCTACATGCCTGGTATTGTGCTAATCGTTCCAATTTCATTTAATCCTCACAAGGCTACTACACAGTATTGTCAATCTGACTTCACAGATAACAATGAGTTTTGCAGTGGTAAGACACTGGACAAGTCATACATTGTACACATTAAAGAAACAAAACTGGAACTTAGGCCTGGCTGTTCCAGAACTTGCAGGTCTCACAACTATACCATTCCATGAGTCCATTTCCCTTCTTAATAGTGGGATATTTTCATGTAAGTGTCTAGGTTATTTTTAAAGACCTCCAGAAAACTGCAATCTCAAAAGATATTCCAAACCCCTATCAAAAAACCATCGTGATTTTCATACTGCGATGATTGATTAACTCCCCTCTCCTAGTTATTCTTCTCAGCATATTTGATATAATCCGTTATGCTGAGCAGGCAACTTCTGTACTTCCTCTTTTTATCTCATCCCTGTCAAGCAATTATCAATACGAGTTTATAAAGAGAGATTTGATTAAAACTGCATCTGTATGCGGATCATTAAATTCTGCAGCTTGCATGTTAAAAATCTCAACTGGTAAGCCAAAAACATTAAAGGATCTCTCAGCATCAGATATGATTATTGATGGAAGCAGCGGTCTTCCTCTCTTGGCTTCCTTTCTGAAGCCTGTGTAATAATCTTTGCTTCCTGCTTTCTGCTATAGTGGATACCCTTGGGATTGTGTCTGGTTTAAATTTATCCCCTCTATTCAAAGATGTCAGCTCCCAGCAGCCATGCTGAACTTTTACCCTGTGACTCTGGCCACGGCAAATTGGTCTAAGATGGATTCAGATTCAAGTTGGACTAATAAGACTCTGGCCCCCCTGAATTTAGAATTTAGAAGGAAGTGTCACAAAGACTGCTAGGTATTTGCAATTGAACTATTTTAATGGAAACAATTTAGAAACAAGGCCCACAATACTACCACGGTCATAGAACCAATGTGGCTTCAGGCCTTTCTGAAGTTTTCAGTCAATTTTCCCCTATGCTTAATGTAATCAAAGTTCAACAACTATTATCTTCCTTTCTATCCTTCCCTTCCCTTCAAAAAAGCCAGACAAGTATTAAAAAATACTTTTATATGTATTATCTTATTTGATGCTTGCAACAAGTCAAGTAGGTTGGAATGAGTAGGATTTACCCCATTACATAGATAAGTAAACTGAAGTGGAGGGGTCTCCCCCTTCACAAACAGCAGGCACTTATCTGCAACTTGAATATTGCCCATTATTGCAGATAATCAAGCTTAATTTTTCCCGGTGGTTTTCACAATAAAATTCGCCGTGCTTAGACTTTCATGATCTGGTTCTTACATTCCCTAACTTACGCCCCGCATGAAACTATTCCCAACTATTCCCGGGTACCCAAGTACATACTATGCTCATTTCTCTGCTTAAAATACCCTCTCTACATCTCTTTCTCTGGTGCCTATTTTTTTAAAGACTAAACTTGTGCGTCACCTTCTCCAGGAAGCCCTCTCAGATGTCAACTTTATGGGTTGGATTTTGTCTTCTCTTTTCTGTAAACATAGAACCCTCACCTGTGTGATGATATTTCCAAATGATAGACAGATCTACTTACTCTTAACATACTATACTAAAATATTATATTTGCTTGCCTGTATTCCTCATGCTGGTGTAAGTTATTTGAGCCAATAAATCGTATATTACTAAATCTTGAATTCCAAGGACTATGTGCCTAAAAACAAAAAAAAAAAAGGTAAATAGGTGCATCATAATATTTGTTGAAACAAGAAAAAAAAATCTACTTCATTAAACAAAATTATAGGCCAGGCAATGGGCTAGATGCTATAGATAAAGAAATGAATGAAACAGATATATGTCCCTTAACCTCATGGAGTGTATAATCTAATTGGGAAAATAAATATAATAAATATTTTTATCCAGAATGTGATGGTTATTTGAAAGGAGATGCCTGGGGTACTATGACAACAGGTGTAAAGGAAATTAACTCAGTCTATGGACATGATTCAGCCAACTTTATAGCTCATAAGAATCACCAAAGATGTTCATTCAAAATATAGACACCTGGCCCCTACTTCCTAGTTCAACAGGATTAGAGAAAAGCTCTGAAATTCAACTTGTAATACATACTCCCAAATAATGCTAATACAGGGAACCCGAAAAGCAACACTTACATGGGAATCAAGATTTTTGTCTCTGAGGAAGGTAATTTTAATTTTAATTTGAGACTGAAATAGGGAGTATGATTTAGCTAAGCTGGAAGGGATGCGGGAAAAAAGGTAGGGGTTTTGGTCTGATGAAAATTACGTGACCTAAAGGAAAGACAGAAAAATAAAATCATATCCCTCATAGGGAGCATGAGCGACAAATGAAAGACTAGAGGAGAATGAAGAGGTCATTGGGAAGGTCTGAGTTGCCCTGTTAAGAATATAGGCCATTAACCTAAGGGCAATGGAAAACCACAGAAAGGCTTTAGACCTGACAACCTCTCTGTGCCTCGGCTACTTCATCTATCATTACACCTACATCACAGACTCTTCGTAAGAATTAACTGAGAACAGTGCCTGACATATAGAAAGCATTTAATATGTATTCTAGATTATCATGAGGATAATGTTTGCATCTGGATTGTTTTAAAAATCTCCAACAGAGCTGAGGATGGAGTTCAAATTGAATGAAATACTGAACAAATTGAATGAAATACTGAACAAATTGTAGGATCAGCAATACAAGTAACTCAATGAGTCTGGGGAAGGAGGGTGTGAGGCAGTAGTGCAAATGCTAAGAAAATAAGCACTACTTAAAGAGACAGAAGGTTTCAGGGGATGAGCAGAAGTTTATCAGACCATAGTACATGAGACACATCGGATCAGAAATGATTTACTACTGACACTGGCAGCTGGGCACTTTTTAATTAGTAGAATTAGAAGAGTGCTTAAAGCTGATTTTGTGAGAAGAATTTAATTAGTGTCTTTGAAAGTATAACCCTTACGTCAGAAAGAGGCAGCTCAGTAAAAAGGTGGCTCGTAGTCTGGGCCTAATGCTCAGCTAGGCTGAGTTAAATTGTTATAATACCAGCTACCAGCTAATCCTAGAATATGCGCTAAAATCTCTCATCATCACTTCTCCTCTGGTGAATCCCAGGAGAAGATAACTTAGGATTTCTGGCCACCTGCAGCATCTCACTCAGCAGCTAATTCATCTCCCTTCCCAATGCTCTGCTTAAGAACAAGTAAGCACTATCAAGGCCAAGCAGAGGCATCCAGCCTTTGGCAGCTCTTACCCAAAAGCATCTTAAAACACTTCCAGGGGCAGCCAGAGATGCTTAGGTTGGAGAAAGCTGGCCTACTTGCATGAATTTTGTGCATCAGAAGGAAATGGGAATTCTGTGCATCTGAATTAAAGGGTATATCTTTTCTGTTTCCCATCTTCAAGTCTATGACTGGTTTTTAACTACGTTCATTTGTATTTGGAGAAGATGTTTATGTTTTGTATTTTCTTGTTTACTAACATGAAAATGTTCCAGACATCAAAGATGACCAAGGAGAATGACATTCATAGGTTCTCGTTTGATAACTATGAGGACTAGTCCAAGAATCTATTTTTGAAGGCTTGCAGATGATTCTAATATTCAGCCAGGGCTTACAAACCGGGGAAATATACAAAGTTTGTTTAAGGCTCTCCTCATAGTTGCAAGTACAGAAATGCACTCATAGCAGGACAGTGACACAAACTTGAATTTCCAAGATGCTGAAAGAAAAGATGATAACCAGAAAAACAGATATACATTGGAGACTCAGCACATACTCAGCTACAGCCAATTGTTAAGATGTGGAAATGCTTGTCCAGTATTGTCAGATCATCTCATTTTTCAAGAGCAGCTAAAATTCTAGATGTTTGTGGTATGTAAAAATCCTGAGATTCGAACATTGAATTTTTAAAACTCTCATGAAATTTACTAAAATAAAATTTTTAACAAGATCTCAATTTCAAAGAGACTCTTACAGCCCTCCTAGGATCAGGTCTCTAGCCCCAGTCATATTGATTATAACCAATGGGTAATGTCTCATAATAAATCAACATCACCCCTCTTTGGAACTGAGTAAGTAACCAGTTACAAACAAATGGGAGAGGGCTTAAATTATCCAAGAGTATCCATTCTAAAGAATCAGAAAAATAGAATAGAGAGACATTTCTCAAAGGAGAAACCTAGAGGTGAGTGAGGAAAAGTTATAGAAAGAGAGATTTTGATTCATTTGAGTTCTTTACCAATTTAATAGCCTTCTTTGTGAAGTGATGAGTCTTCAGTCACTGCAGCATTCATGCAGTGTTTGAAAAATCACCCAGTGAGACTAGACTCTCTTCATGTACACATCCAATGACCACTCATGCCTCTTCCATGCTAATATTGTATTCACATATATCATTCTGCTAGTTTAAACTCTGAAAATTCCTCACCTCATCTTGTGAAATTTAATAAAACTTATCAAGATCATTGGTTTGGACTTCTCCCACACTAGACCCAATAGACCAAACCGAAATCGAATTCCTCACACTGATGTTGCATGCCACCAAGCCAAAACTAAGCTATTTATCTGACCTTCCAAGAACTCAGGAGAGAGAAGGAAATAGCCAAATCCCCAAAACAGGCCAGTTTGAGCCAGCAAGATAAGGCACTCCCCTCTGCTTTAGCCTTTCCAAGAAAAGTAACTGAAATGACCAATCTGCTTTTTGTTCTGTTTCTGGTTTCCTCAGCCCTTTTCTGTCTATAAAACTAACCTTCTCTGCTCAACTTATCGTGACATTCATTCTATTTTGGAGAATGGGGTGTTGCCTGTTTCTATAACTGCAAATTAAAGCCAATTACGATCTTTAAACTTAACTTGTTATAATTTTATCTTCTGACAAATTGAATGTATCCCAAAATAATATACAGATTAGTTTTCCAATCAGAAGAGACTTACAGTAAAAGAAGCCTATAGGAATATGTTCTGGTATATGCAAAAGAAAACTTGTTATCAACGTAACGGTCTTCACATTTCATCATGTGTTAATTTTTCCTTAGCACTTCTTTTTAAAACTTGGCAAGTTCCTTTACCAAAGGAGATTACTAATCTTTCTTTTACAGAATCGGTATCTCAGTGTCAAGCCTTTCCAGACTCCATGAGAATTAAGTCAGCTGCAAAGTTTCCAGAGACAGAATGCAGCTGGCCAAGAACACTTGGAAGTCTGAGGATAAAATCATAATTAAACTTATAATGGCTTATTGACTGAATATGTCCTCATACATTATCTTGTCTAATCTTTGATCCAACCCTTGAAAGTAAGTATGATCATCCCCATTTTATACATGAGTAAAATGAAGTTTATAGAGACTTTAATGAAAGGGTGGCCATAAGGCAGAGACCTGAGTTTGTGTCCTAAATTTTCCAGTTACTAACTACATGGTGTAGGATTTCTTTTGTGGACATTAAATAATATTATCTTAGCACATAGAAAACTCTTGACAAATATTAGTTGCAATTGTAACAGCCAGTGAATGGCAAAATTAAAACTCTTAACTGATGCCTAAATCAGTTGTCTTGGACTTAAATCGACTTCAATATGGGTTCAGACTCTGCCAGGACAACTTTTCTACAGGGAGAAGTTATGACTTGCTTTATTGGCTCCATCTGAAACTCATTGACCCAGTCAATGAACCAGACACCACTATCTTTGGGATTGACTTACTGTTGCTACCTACTTTATAGGATTTTTATACAAATCTTGGCACCTTACTCATGAATGACTTGTTCTCATCTCTGTCCTACACTTACCACCTGACTGTATGAGTTATATCTCACCATCATAATACTGTGCAACACATAACCACAAAACCTCAGTGGCACACAACCATAAAGTGTTTTCTTTTTATGCTCACAAGCAAGCATGGCTGGCTGGCTGGCTGGCTAATTCTACGGTTCTGAGCCAAACCTGTCTGGATTGTTCACTGAGTCTATGGTCAGCTGGCATGTCAGCTGGTGCCTTACTGGTCCAGGATGGCTTTACCAGCAACCATTTGTCTCCGCTCCAAATGTACAGTACTCTAATCATCAGCAGGCTAGCCTGGGCTTGGTCTCATGCAAAGGCTCAGGTTAAAGAGGGAACAAAAGCACAACAGGCCTTTTGAGACCCAGGTTTAGAATTGGCATATTATTTCACCTATAATCTGTTGACCAAATAAGTCATCAAACCAAGCCAATGCGTAGGGGTGGGCAAACAGGCTCTACTTTTTAATAATAGGAACTGTTAAGTCACATTGCAGAACACATTACAATGATGGAGCCATTTCTGAAATCTACCACACTGCTCTTCTATCATTGCTTGAGGTTACAAGTTCAGTGATAAGGCCTTATTACCAAATGAAAAAGAAGACCCATTATGAATTCGTAAAAGACATTAAAAATATTTTTATTATGAGTTTCAAAACAACACACTGCAATGAATTTGTTATATGCTTACCTCAAGGCTATTTGCTCTTCTAAAAGGACTATCAAGGTACATTTTGATACCTAGTTAGTACTAGTAATTAGTAGTACCACAATCATTGTAAGAATCACCTTTAATTTGGGGGGCAATGGGAAGAGGTTATAATGGCTTCTAACCTTTTTATTCTTATCAATCTGTCCATTATTCTGAGACTTCTATTCTCATTCAATACAGAGTAGAAGTATGGTTTTTTTTTTACTCTTAGTCACCTAGTCCAGGAAAAATAAAAATGTTATTATTCCTGCAATTTCAGGAATAACTAATACAACTCTGTTGGTTTAAGATTCTTTTTGAACCAAATACCAACCTTACACCAACACATTTAATATAAAATAGCTCTGTCATATGTCAATCCAGAACTTGGAATACATTTCAGTTATGAAACTTTTTAACAGCGAAGCAGTTTGAGTCCTGAAATAGTCTTCCACATGAAAATTCTCTAGTTTTTTTCACTTCTAAGCAAAATTGCATAAGATCTATAACCTCAGCTGTAGATCAAAATCTGCTTTAACTTAATGGGGAACAAGCAAAATTATGCAATCCTCTTGAAGGCTTTTCTTACACCAGTATAAAGCTCAATTTTATTTAGCAAATATTAACAACACCCCTCAATAAATGCTTAGAACTGTGCAGCATACAAAAAATAAGGTGCAGCATGTGACTTCAAGAAGTCATATGTCCTATAGATTTTATTTTCTCATAATTTGTCATAGCTCTACCTGTATCTGCATCCTCATTAGTGCATATTCTAACTATCTTTCACTTGGACCATTACAGGAGTTTTTCTTTCTTTCTTTTTCATGTCTCATCACCGTCTAGCCTACACACCATTGCCTAATGAATCACAAAAAACACAAATCTAACCACGTTTCTCCAGCACACAGAAAACCACAATGGCCTCCATTGCCCATATATTAAGTCCAACCTTCTCTCCATGATGCAAAAAACCTCCTATGATCTCTCCAACTCTATTCTTGTTCACCTGATTCCTGTTTCATTTCACAATCTATGTTTTTTTCTACTCAAAACTTCTTGTCTTTCTGTATCTCCACATTCACATTGTAATATTTATTTATATCAACCCCTCTTTCTGCAATGACTCTTCCTTATATCATCCACTTTCCTCTCCACACCTCTCTGTTCTCTATCACTTAATAAACATCTTCTTTGGCTCACTGGAACTCTCCCCGTAGGCCTCTCTTCTTCTCAGTAATACTGATCACTCCTCCTTTGTGGATGCAATGTGATCTGCTTACATTTCTATCATAGCACCTGTCTGACTATACTCATTCCTATCCCCTACTCAATTATAAGTAGGATTTCATTCATTCGTGTGTCTTTGGCATCTTCTACATTATGTGGTGTGGAACTCTAGGAATGTTTCATCAATCAATCAGTGGGTAAATGAGTGAATAAATGAGTATGTGTTGGGATCATGAGACATTTATGGATATTTGTCTTAAATGTGTTGCCTATATACTTAATGCCAAATAAGCAATGTGGCCAGTAATATGGAGAAACAATATGGCCACATGAAGGGAAGGTGGCTATGGGTCACTGCCATATAAGGTTTAAGACTTCAAGTATGTCTCAAAAAGTAAGTCAGCTTTCATATATGTAGACAGAAGCAGGAATGGCAGGAAAGCAGAAGAGAGAAAGTCAGAGCAAAGTAGAAAGGAGAAGTAGAAAGGTGGAAAGCGTTTTGAGAGTAGAATTGTTGCCATTCTTCCTGTGGGGTTCCTGTGAGACACTAGTGACATGTAATGGGAAGATAAGTTACAGTAGTGTTTAGGATGTTGAGCTTTTAAAATTGGAAAATAAACATACATTTGCATGAATAAGCCACGCTAATGCTCTATTTTAATTTATTTTTCTACTATGTTCCTTTTTGTATGCTGCAATTCTTTCACACTGGCTGTGCATGAAAACCAAAAAGGCCTCTAGATTACAGCCTTTGGAGTTTAATGCGAATGGAGGAAATTGATAACATTATTCCTTTCTCGTTAAGATCCTTTACTTCTAGGGGATTAATGTGGGGGGAGGCCATTTGGTATTCCTCTCAGATTGTTAGCCACCAAATGAGATATCGGGCTGATAATGGGTTTTATGCTCTCCCTCAGATAGCCTGTACATCACTGACCTTTCAAAGTTTGGTAACATAATTGGTTGGCAATGTTTTCTCTTTCCCCCAGGGTTAGTGAAACTCTCAAAGACAAATAAGAGAAAGGGAAAGTTAAATATTTGCCGAGAGAGAGAGAGAGAGAGAGAGAGACAAAGAGAGAGAGAGAGAGAAGCCAGTCACAAAAGATCAGGATGGATCAGAATAGAACAGATCCATCACTACTGCCAGAAAAGCGAGTATATTCTCAGCTGACTGCAAGTCCATCTTATGATTTGCAAAGCCTTGAAAACATGATCGATATATCACTTGACATCTATACATTAATAAATGATACATTTCAGTAAAACATTAATTCAAGGACTAAAAAATGGAGGATTAGGGTAATAATATTTTCAGATTACCTAGGTAATCAGAAGGCTTCTTTCATTTCAACCATTTCAAAAAGTATTGTAAGCATCATTAGAGTATAAAACACTCAGTTACCTCATTTGTCAAATCAGTACTAGTTTTCTGATATCTAGAGAAAATACATTAATGTTTTGCTGGTGGTGAGTGAAGGTTTCATTAATACAGTGTAGAATGATGCTCTGAAGAATAAATACCATTTCCCATGATTATACTTACAAAAAATAGAGATGAAACTTTACAGTCTGCCTTGCTTCTAGTAAAAAACACACTAACAAGTGTGCTTAAATGACATCATTCAGAATCAAGCACATACATTAAGCGCTTGTGTTAGATACTATTCAGTTGCTTAACATTAAAATTTATGAACAGGAAAGAAGAAGGGGAACATGATGGGATCATGCAATTCACCAAGCAAACCCCAACAACCAACCCAGTGTGGCTTCTACAAAAAGCACAACTATTGGGAGGCTGAGGCAGGTGGATCACGAGGTCAAGAGATCGAGACCATTCTGGCCAACATGATGAAACCACGTCCCTACTAAAAATACAAAAATTAGCTGGGTGTGGTGGTGCACACCCTGTAGTCCCAGCTACTTGGGAGGCTGAGGCAGGAGAATCACTTGAACCCAGGAGGATGGAGGTTGCAGTGAGCCAAGATCATGCCACTGCACCCCAACCTGGTGACAGAGTGAGACTCCATCTCAAAAAAAGTTAAATAAATAAATAAATAGCACAACTAAAGGGGAATGGAGATTTATAGGGTTTTATTTCAGAAGGAAATACAACCACTTCCCCTACATGGTATGTTCACTAATATTTATATGGAAATATTTAACATTTGACTTCGTTTTAACACACTTTCAAACCTACATAGAAATGTATATACTTGCAATAACACCGAGTCATCTATTTTAGGATGTATATATTACAAAGCTAATGTTCTATTTCAAATGAGACTTTTAAAAATGTATGTATGGGTTTGAGGTTCACAGAATTCTGGAGCAGAAATAAGGAATCTTTCATACTCAGACTTCTGTTTTTTACTCTCTCATAAAAGATTAAAATCTGGGACAACTGTATTAAGTTATGTATGTACCTGTGGAAGATTGTGCAGTTCATACTACTATAAAGAACTGCTCGAGACCGGGTAATTTTCAAAGGAAAGAGGTCTAACTGACTCACAGTTCGGCATGGCTGGGGAGGCCTCAGGAAACTCACCATCATGGCAGATGGTGAAGAAGAAGCAAGGCACCTTCTCCACAAGGTGCCAGGAAAGAGAAGTGCAAGCAGGAGAAATGCCAGATGCTCATACAACCATCAGATCTCATGAGAACTCATTCATTATCATGAGAACAGCATGGGGGAAACCGCTCACATGATCGAATTACCTCTACCTGGTGCTGCCTTTGACACGTGGGGGTTATGGGGATTCTAATTCAAGATGAGGTTTTGTTGCATTTTCCATAGTTGGCTCAAATATCCTCTCTCATCTCACAGTCTCTTCTTATAATATAACTTTGACTCTCCCATCCTCCCCCCCTTGGACCCAAGCAAAGCTTTGCACCTGCTCAATCAAGAGGCTGTAACAGAAATGAAGCTCTGTGACTTTCAAGGTTACAAAATAACATGCCCTGAATCATTTTTCTCATAGGACTTTTTTCTTTTGAAAACCAGCTTCCATGCTGTGAAGCAGCCCAAACTATCTTCCTTGGAGACACTACACAGAAAGGCCTCACGGAGAGTCAATATTTAGGTGTTCTGGCAAATAGACGACCTAAAGTCCTGGCCAACAGTCCACACCACCGTACATGTAAGTAAAATTTTTCTTTGGTTGCTAGGCTATTAATTACTGCCTCAATTTCAGAACTTGTTATTGGTCTATTCAGGTATTCGTCTTCTTTCTGGTTTAGTCTTGGGAGGGCGTATGTGTCCAGGAATGTTTCCATTTCTTCTAGATTTTCTAGTTTATTTGCATAGAGGTGTTTATAGTATTCTCTGATGATAGTTTGTATTTCTGTGGGATCAGTGGTGATATCCCCTTCATAATTTTTTATTGTGTCTATTTGATTGTTCTCTCTATTCTTCTTTATTAGTCTGGCTAGCAGTCTATCTCTTTTGTTAATCTTTTCAAAAAGCCAGCTCCTGGTGTCACTGATTTTTTGAAGGGTTTTTCGTGTCTCTATCTCCTTCATTTCTGCTCTGATCTTAGTTATTTCTTGTCTTCTGCTAACTTTTGAATTTGTTTTCTCTTACTTCTCTAGTTCTTTTAATTGTGATATTAAGGTGTCAATTTTAGATCTTTCCTGCTTTCTCCTGTGGGCATTTAGTGCTATAAATGTCCCTCTAAACACTGCTTTAACTGTGTCCCAGAAATTCTGATATGTTGTGTCTTTGACTCATTGGTTTCAAATAACTTATTCATTTCTGCCTTAATTTTGTTATTTACTCAGAAGTCATTCAGGAGCAGGTTGATCAGTTTCCATGTAGTTGTGCAGTTTTGAGTGAGTTCACACCGAAATTCTACCAGAGGTACAAAAAGGAGCTGGTATCATTTTTTTCTGAAACTATTCCAAACAATAGAAAAAAATTTCAGGCCAGAATACCTGATGAACATCAATGCGAAAATCCTGAATGAAGTACTGGCAAACCGAATCCAGCAGCTCATCCAACACAATCAAATTGGCTTCATCCCTGGGATGCAAGGGTGGTTCACCATACGCAAATCAATAAATGTAATCCATCACATAAACAGAACCAATGACAAAAACCACATGGTTATCTCAATAGATGTAGAAAAGGCCTTCAATGAAATTCAACACCTCTTCATGCTAAAAATACTCAATAAACTAGGTATTGATGGAATATTTCTCAAAATAATAAGAGCTATGTATATGTACAACAAACCCACAGTCAATATCATACTGAATGGGCAAATAATGGAAGCTTTCTCTTTGAAAACCAGCACAAGACAAGAATGTCCTCTCTCACCACTCATATTCAACATAGGATTGGAAGTTCTGGCCAGAGCAATCAGGCAAGAGAAAGAAATAAAGGTTATTCAAATAGGAAGAGAGGAAATCAAATTGTCTGTGTTTGCAGATGACATGATTGTATATTTAGAAAACCCCAACGTCTCAGCCCAAAAACTCCTTAAGCTGATAAGCAACTTCTGCAGGCTCAGGATACAAAATCAATGTCCAACAATCACAAGCATTCTTATACACCAATAACAGACAGAGAGTCAAATTATGAGTGAACTCCCATTCGCAATTGCTACAAAGAGAATAAAATAGCTAGCAACACAACTTACAAGGGATGTGAAGGACCTCTTCAAAACTACAAACTACTGCCCCAGGAAATAAGAGAGGACAGAAACAAATGGAAAATCATTCCATGCTCATGGATAGGAAGAATCCATATCATGAAAATGGTCATACTGCCCACTAGTAATACACAGATTCAATACTATTCCCATCAAGCTACCACTGACTTCCTTCACAGAATTGGAAAAAACTACTTCAAATTTCATATGGAACCAAAAAAGAGCCTGTAGAGTCAAGACAATCCTAAGCAAAGAGAACAAAGCTGGAGGCATCACGCTACCTGATTTCAAACTATACTACAAGGCTACAGTAACCAAAACAGCATGGTACTGGTACCGAAAACAGATATATAGACCAATGGAACAGAACACAGGCCTCAGAAATAACACCACACATCCACAACCATCTGATCTTTGACAAACCTAATAAAAACAGTAATGGGGAAAGAATTCGCTATTTAGTAAATGGTGTTGGGAAAACGGGCTAGCTATATGCAGAAAACTGAAACCAGGACCTCTTCCTTATACCTTGTACAAAAAATAACTTGAGATGGATTAAAGACTTAAATGTAAGACCTAAAACCATAGAATCTCCTAGAAGAAAACCTAGGCAATACCATTCAGGACATAGGCATGAGCAAATACTTCATGACTAAAACACCAAAAGCAATGGCAACAAAAGCCAAAATTGACAAATGGGATCTAATTAAACTAAATATATTCTGCACAGCAAAAGAAACTGCCATCAGAGTGAACAGGCAACCTACAGAATGGGAGACAATTTTTGCACTCTATCCATCTGACAAAGGGCTAATATCCAGAATCTACAAAGAATTTAAACAAATTTACAAGAATAAAACAACCCCAATCAAAAAGTGGGTGAAGGATGTGAACAGACACTTCTCAAAAGAAAACATTTATGCAACCAACAACCATATGAAAAAAAGCTCATCATTACTGGTCATTAGAGAAATGCAAATCAAAACCACAATGAGATACATCTCACACTAGTTAAAATGGCAGTCATTAAAAAGTCAGGAAACAACAGATGCTGGAGAGGATGTGGAGAAATAGGAATGGTTTTACACTGTTAGTGGTTGTGTACATTAGTTCAACCATTGTGGAGGAAGACAGTGTGGCAATTCCTCAAGGATCTAGAACCAGATATATCATTTGACCCAGCAATCGCCTTACTGTGTTTAAATCCAAAGGATTATAAGTCATTCTACTATAAAGACACATGCACACATATGTATATTGCAGCATTATTCACAATAGCAAAGACTTGGAACCAACTCAAATGTCCATCAATGACAGACTGGATAGAGAAAATGTGATACATTTACACTATGGAATAGTATGCAGCCAAAAAAAAAAAAATGAGTTCATGTCCTTTGCAGGGACATGGATGAAGCTAGAAACCATCATTCTCAGCAAACTAACACAGGAACAGAAAACCAAGCACTGCATGTTCTCACTCATAAGTGGGAGTTGAACAATGAGAACACATAGACACAGGGAGGGGAATGTCACACACCAGAGCCTGTCAGGGGCTGGGGGGCAAGGGGAGGTATAGCATTAGGAGAAATACCTAATGTAGATGACGGGTTGATGGGTGCAGCAAACCACCATGGCACATGTATACCTATGTATCATACCTGCACGTTCCACACATGTATCCCAGAACTTAAAGTATAATAATTAAAAAAAAAAAAAAAGAAAAAAAATGTTTCCAGATAATTCTGGATCCCAGTCTTGAATCCTCTTACTTTCATTGAGGAAAGATAACCTCTCATTGCTGTTCCCTATCTAAATCTCTGACTCAAAGGATCTGTAAGTATAACAAAATGGTTTGATTCCCCACTAACTTTGGGGTGAAGTGGTCTATTTTGAAGCAATAGATAAGTAGAGTAATTTTAAATATTAAGCTCATTTTTAAAAATTTTTTTCTATAAAGACATATTAAATAATCACCATGGACCAGGCACCATGCTAGGCACCGGAGATGAAGAAGACAGAAAAGACAGATGTGATGTATGCTCTTGTCAAAATTACAAGCCAACTGGGGGAGACAGACAAACACAAAATGGTAATTACAAACTGTGTAAGTACAATAAAGGAAATAGCAGACTAAAGTGTTAGAGAGCTTCCTGGTAGAAGGGATACTTAGGAGGTTTTCGAGGAGATAATATTTTAGCTGAGACCTTGACTCTGTTTTATAGATACAGAATATGTGGCCCACACTATGGAGGGGACAGATAGGACCCAGGCCTCCTGACTCCTATTTTAATGTTCTCTGTTTGTCCAGCCTCTTCCAGAGAAGGGAACACTAACATATAAAGATATCTATTTTTTCTCATGCAAGAAGATACAAAAGCATGAGATCTATTCCAATTATTCTTTGTAATGAGACAAAAATTACTTGGGAAGGAGAATAGTAATAATGATGGCTAACATGTATTGAATAATTCTGCTCCAGGTGTTGCAATAAGCAATTTCTATTGCTCAATGTGAATCCTTCAAAGAAGAATGTCAGATATGAGTTATTAGAGGCAAAAGTGCACCAATGCTGAGGGAAGGGGACACAGAAATGGAAAAGGAAATCTGAGAGGATCTGGGTGGAGCACCAACAGCAACCACTTTCAGTACACCCTTTGCACCACTCAGTGGACTCACATTTTATCATCCTGTCATGGTTTCTTCAAGACAGCAGTTGTCATAATTTCTAGAGAAAACTAGCATTAGGAGGGTAGTAATATGAACTACAGTCTCTACTACTGCATTTAACTCTGTAACCTTAACTGATATGTATCATCTCCCTCCTCTACTATCCATTTGAGATTATTTTCATAGTTGGTGAACACTTGCACTGGTTTAGGTTGCTTGACAGGTGCAATGACCCAGATTTTTATTTCTGAGGGGTCAGGGTCCCTGGTTATGATGCCATCTATTCATAGTTAAAATGAGCAGACGGGATGAGAAACACAAAAGACATTCAATATTTTCAAAATATTGTTTTCATTACATTATTAAATTTCTAGGAATGAAATGAAAATGAGATAAAAATAAGAAGTGTATCTTTTTGCCTCTATGACTTTCATTATTAAACTTCTATGACTTTACTATACATTTTCACAGGAAGGGGGAATTAGAACTGCTCTGTTTACTTCCCTAGAGGCAGAAATAAAACCATGAAGTTGAAGACACAGGAAGTGGATTCCATACAAAGGTTTATAAAATTTGAAATAAATTGACACGAGAAGATATGAGTTTCTTATTCTCTTATGTTAATGTATCTCAGGAGAGAAGAAAACCCACTTAAAACACTTCTAACCCATAAGTCCAAGACTTTAAGAATTACTACTTCATTTAACTTCATGTGCAAAGCCAAGGAAATCTAGGTAGATGGAAGGAAAATGAATATGACATTTATGTTCTGTATCTAGTTTTTCCCAAACCAGAAATATACAAGAGGAACTCATCATAAAATGAAGTTAAAGCAAAAAAGATTTAAGTTAGTTCAATTTTATACTTAGATGTCTTTCAACTACCAACTCGGAAACCTTGCCATTTCAAGATAAAAAAGTATAATCAGATACTATGTAAGATAAATAAATAAGATTTATAAGATATAACATAAATAAACTGTTAAAGAAAAGGAAACATTAATTTTACAACACAGGCCACTTGCAGTGGCTCAAGCCTGTAATCCCAACACATTGGGATTGCTTGAGCCCAGGAGTTCGAGAGCGCCTAAACAACACAGTGAGGCCCCTCTCCAAAACACAAACATTTAAAAAAAATTAGCTGAGCACAGTGGCATGAGCCTACAGTCCCAGCTACTTGGGAGGCTGAGGTGGGAGGATTGCTTGAGCCCAAAAGTTCGAGGCTGCAGTGAACCGTGATCACGCCACCACTGCACTCCAGCCCAAGTGACAGAGCGAGACCCTGTCTCACAATAAAAAAAAATAAAATAAAATAAAAGAGTTATCACACTGGATTGTCTAAGAAACCAGAAACATTTCCTAACAGCTCTGTGCAGGGTTTGACCTGCCCCATGGAAAACAAACACTTCTCACTGAATAGAGTGAAAGAAGGTTCCTGGAAAATGAAAAGACACCTAGGTGTGTAGTGGAAATGAACAGGAAGTCAAGAAACAAAGTCCAGACACTGCCACTGTGTAGTGATTTGAACTTACACAAACATCTTATCTCTCGGGATTTGGACAATATGATCTCTAGCTTCTCTACAAGTTTTAATATTCTGTGTTTCTGAGTGCAGCTTCAGATGTCTTGTGATATAATGTAATTGCAGAAATCTATACCTAAGCTGTCAATTCTTGAAAAAAATGCCCAATTATAAATAGTCCTAAATTATTAGGCTACCTCAATCGAGAATTTTGCCCTATTTTTAGCACTGGAAAAGAAACAATGATTCTAATATTTATAATTTATTTCATAACAACCTTTAAGCTTTAAAATGGTCAGACCTTTGTCATCATGATAAACACTCATTTCATTCATACACATAAAATCAGCATTTATTCTGACTTGTGAGCAAACTTCAATCATTTTAATTGTTGGGGAATCACAGTTATCTACCCTACATACATTGCATTTCTCAATTCTGTAAAATCTTCTTTTGTATTATCAATGAAAAGAGTTAAACTCTAAAATATTTGAAGGGATTTATTGTGAGTGAGATAGGAATGACCACGGCTCATGACATAGCCCTCAAGAGACCCTAAGAACATGTGCCCAAGGTATTCTGGCTGCAGCATGATTTCATACATTTTAAGGAGACATGAGACATCAATCAAATACATTTAAGCTATACATTGGTTCAGTTCAGAAAATCAAGACAACTCAGCATGGAGGAACTGTGGGGCCTTCCTGGTTATAGGTAGATTTTTCAAATTTTCTAATTGGCAATTGGTTGAAAAAGTTATTGTCAATAGAAAGGAGTATCTGGGTTATGATAAGAGGTTGTGGAAACCAAAGTTTTATCATGTAGATGAAGTCTCCAGTTGCCAGGCTTCAGAAAGAATAGATTGTAAATGCTTCATACCAGACTTAAGGTCTGTGCTGATGTTGAATGTTGGTTGGCTTTTCCTGAATTCCAGAAGGGAGGATGGCATAAGGAGGCATGTCCAAATCCCCTCTTCCCACCACGACCTGAACCAGTCTTTCAAGTTAACTTTGGAGTGCCCTGGAGGCATTTCCAGGAGGAGGGAGTCCATTCAGATAGTTGTGGGTGGGGGGGGACTCTGAATTTTATTTCTGGTTTACAGTAAGTATAATGAGTAGGAAGGACCATATTTGAACATTTTCATTCCATATCAGGTTCACATGGACCTATTTCTCTTGGAAGAAAAGGTTGTTCCTTTTTAGTACAAAAAGATTAGGTGAATATCCAAATACAGTAGATTGCAAATTGACTGCTATTGATCAAGCAGGTCTCAGCCTAGACATCACTTCTTGCCAGAAGCCTGCAAAGGTACCTTCATTTAACACAATAGTTCTCACCTGTATGCAATTTTGCTCCTTTCCCCAGGGGACATTTGGAAATGTGTAGGGACATTTTTATTTGTCAAAATGTGGGAGGAGGGTACTACTGGCAACTGGTGGGTATAGGCCAGGGGCACTGCTAAATATCTTACAATGCACAGGGCAGCCATCCCAACAAAGAATTATCTGTCCCAAATGTCAGTAGGGCTGCTATTGAAAAACTTTAATTTAACCCATGGTAGCACTTATCATACTGTATTAGCTTTGCATGGTTCCTGCTCCTATACAACAAGAACATGCTTTGTTTTGCATTATGTTTGCTGTGTACCTTGTATGCATTAGGTAGATGATAAAAATGAAATGACTGGCTTGCTGAGTGAATAAATGAAGTTACTAATTATACACAAATGAAGGAAACAGAAACAAGACCACACCATTTTCATTGTTAATAAAATGTTTTTAGATTGTCTAGTTAAACTGTTCACAGTTTACAAAGCACTTTAAAATCATTATTGTGCATGATCCAATAAGGCAGCTAAGCAAGTAGAGCATAAATTAACCCAATTTTTACAAAGAAGACGCTGATTCTCAGAGTAGTTAAGAGGCTTGCCAAATGTAAACGATAAGAAGTGATCCAGCTTTGGAGGTTTTTCACAAAGCCCTTATTGATTTGTAACAACATTTAGGCACTTGGCAATAATCACTTAGCTATGGAGTGGATGTTACACGATCTCTTTAGTACTTCCAAAGAGGAGAAGTTTTACCTTTAGGCTATCAGAACTTAATAAACCACTCAACTTCAGCTAACAAAAACAAGCAAGTGTCATTAAGAAAAAGATAGCTACTGGCTTTTAAAAGAGTTGGCCTAATAATACAGTACAATTATAGGATAATGTGTCAATTAGCAATTCCCTTACAGGTAGCTTCAAGATGCCAAGGAAATGGCTTAAGTCATGACTAAAACAAACCATTCCTTGTTAAATCCCAAATCAGCCAGATTTCCTGCACATTTAGAACACAGAACATGCAGAAGGTGGATTTCAAAAACAGATTCCCTAGATTTGAAACCCGACTCTTCAACTTATTAACTGTATTTCTTTGGGCAAATACCTTAACATCTACATATGTACATTCATTTGCTTAACTGTAAAGTGAGTAGCATAACCATCTCATAGGATTGTTGAGAGGGTAAACAGTGCTTACATACATGAAGCATTTAGAACAGTGCCTGACATGGAGCAACTGCCCAATAACTAACTTTCTTCCTTGTCCTTCTTTCTCTCTTTCTATCATTTTTTTCTTCTGTTTCCCCTTCTTTCTTTCTTTCTCCTCCTCACCTCCTGCCTCTCCTCCTTCTCCTCCTCCTGCGCCTCCTCTTCCTTTTCCTTCTTCATTTCTGTACATTTTTCCATGTAAAGAATTTCCTTGGAGATAGATAAGCCACCTCAATACACTATATGTTTCTTGCACATTTCAAATGTGTGTTTCAGAATCTACGAATCAACTCAACTCAATTCAACTCAACTTCTTCAGCAATAAACCAAGTTATTTTGTGGGGATTGGCTCACTTATATGGTGCACAATTGTTATGAAACTGTATATAATGGTGTCCTGTTCTCTTACAATCTCGGGGGGGGGATGTTGGATCCAAGTTTAATGCATAAACTTTTCTTCCAGGGACTCTGAATCTTGAAATGAAAGATGTAAACACCAAAAACAAACAAAAGAATTATAGAATCTATTTGTTACAGTAACAACTATATGAGGAGACTGGCAAGTAAATAATTCCTGCTATCTAAACTTTAGAAGCCTTCCTGGTACCTGGCTGCATTAGGTTGCCATGGCTGCTATAACAAAGTATTACAAAGTGCATAGCTTAAACAACAGAAATGCATCATTTCACAATTCTGGGGGCTGGAAATTCAAGGTCACAGAATTGGCATAACTAGTTCCTTCTGAGGAAAAATCTCTTCTGTTCCCCTCTTTTCTAGCTTCTGGTGGTTGCCAGCAACATCTGGCATTCCTTGGCTTGTAGATGTCACAGTTCAGCCTGTGCTTGGTGCCCATGCAGCATTCTTCCTATGTGTGTTTCTTCACATGGCATTCTTTTCTAAGGACACCAGTCATAACGGATTAGGAACCCACCCTGCCCAGTATGACCTCACCTTAATTTAACTAATTAATCTGCAATTACTCTATTTCCAAGTAAAATCACCTTCTGAGGTACTGGAGGTTATGACTTCAACATATGAATTTTGAGGGAACAGTAATCAGCTCATTACACTGGCCTTTATACCTTTGACAGCACTAATACCATCACTATTCTGTGAGCTGTTCAACTTTCTACCAATAAATTTCTTTCCTTCTTAGTAACGATTTCCTTCTTAGAGTCCATTTCTGTTGCTTGCCACCAGAAAATCCTAATTGCCACAAGTCATATCACCAATAAGTTTAACCTCAATAAAATTGTTTCATTGTAGTTTATTATTCAAAATAAAATTGATACTTTTCATGTTACCTAGAATTAGCTCACACTATGAAGGAAAAAGACAAAATTGTATAGCTTAAAATTACTGAAGTGAACCTAAGTAAATTATATTACTAATTGTAACAAAATAGAAAAACATAGGTATGAAATACAGTGTGCACAATTTTTCATATTTCAGGTTGAGAAAAAATTGAAAGTCTTGTTTACATCTAAAGAAGACAATAATGATGGGAAACTGTCACACGGATTTTTTTAATGATATTCAAATTAGGGCAACCATTTTGGAGGACAATAATATCTTTCACTATCTTTGAAGTGTGTACCCTTCAATCTTGCAAATATATTTCTAGGAATTTATTCTACAATAATACCTGTGCACATGCACAAACATTTGTAAAGAATGTTTTTTGCAGCTCTGCTAATAATGGTAAAATGTTGGAAAAATATAAACACTCATGATGTATCAAAAAGTTAAAAATTAGGTAAATTTACATGCGCTTTTGTGAAAAGACATTTTAGTTGTCAAAATAAAAAGTTGAAGACTGCTATATGCAATGATGTTCTTTTATTACAAAATAAAAATTCTACAGGCATATGTACCCATATATATGTATATTTATAAACGTATCTAAAGGGGGACCTGCAATTATAGTCTAAAACTGTTAATAGCACGTGCATGAGAGAGTGGAATTGGTTACAGGAATGCTCAGGGATTCGTTTGTGTTTCAGTTTAATATTTCTAATTTTTTACAATGCACATATATTTCTTGCATAAAAAATAAATTAATGTTGTTCATACTTGGATAATAAAAGAGCTCTTTTAAAAGAAATTGAGTGCGTCACCAGTCTTGACCTATATAATGTTAATTATAATGTCATGTAAATGTATGCAAACATAAAATAAATCTAGGAGGCATTAACTCATTAAGCTAAATTGAATGCAAAATAAAAAATAAAATTTTGTTTTAACTAAAGTAAAAATTTGATACTGGATCATCAATTTTGGGTTTAACGGCATGTGGTAAACATTAAGCTGCACCATCCAGGTCACCTTTCAAGAAAGGAATTACTGACCAGCTGTGAAGAGCGCAGTCAGCAAGCAGGTTCCAGCTGTCACCTTCTTCAAGGTCTGCCTCTGCTGTACCCTCCTGACTCAAGGTCATGCCTTTCCTGGAGCAGCCTGCATCTGGTGAGAATGGGTATAAAGGCCCACCATTCAGCTTGATATGGGACAGCTCTAACCATCAGAGCTTGCCAAGGGATCCCTGCCAGGGTGGCTGAGCTACAATTGGTCTGCATCATAGTTCATCTCCTTCTTCTTCCCACCCCTGTCTTCTTCCCCTTTCTTTCACAGACATTGATGCCAAATAAACATCTTGCACCCCAAGCACTGTGCTTGCAGAAAATTTAATCTGCAACACAGTAGAAAAATGGAGTCTATGCTTCTCTAATTTTTACTTTGATAACACTAATGATTTGTTTTTCTAAGACCACCAGAGCGGGCACAAAAGAACCAGCGAGTAGGCAAGGGTAGGAGCAAAACTGCAAATTTATTTTTGGTCACCTAGCTTCAGGGAAGAAGGTGGGTAGGGAGAGGTCTGTCGGCCTCCGGCAAAGGAGGCCAAGAGAGTCTCCCGGTGGAGCTCTCCGGCGGAGTTCCTGCAGTCCCGACAAGAGTGGGGGCTGAGGAAGCCCACACTGCGGGCTCGCCAGGAGCTGCTTTTCTGGGAGTGGGAGGGCAATAGGCGGGGCACGGCCTGTCGGGGGCTTTCCGTAGGTGTGACCAGGTAAATCTTGGTCTCTTCGGATTGACGTCACCTGGCGCATGCCCGGTTGGTCTGCACCTTCCCGGGCGCCGGCTGCATTTTCGCGCGCAGGGGAAAAGTTGGTTATGAAGAACCCGGAAGTGCGCCATCTTACCTCCGTTCATCCAAACAACTAATACTAGGAATGGATATTTACTTAGCAACACTTAACAGTATTAATAACATTAAGCCTATATTTGCCATTCAATAAAACAAAGAGTAAATTGTGTGTTTAATACAATTCTTTTTTGTTCCCATTACTTAATTAGTGATGCAGCTGTGCCCAGTAGTTAAAAGCTCCAGCAGCTCATCTTCCCATTATGCAGAAGAGAAAATCTTCAATGAAATATTATACTAAAGAAGATTCAGAGCAAATGAAAACTCTGCAAAAACATAAACAATTGCTGGGTGAAAATACTGCACTAAACAGGCAGTTATTTCAATGAGGCATTGTACCAGCTACCAATTATTTCATAAAACATTGCATGCAACATGGGCAATAATTCAGAAACATACCTCACAGGATAATTATTCAAGTCTATTCAATAAATATTTACTCCAAACTGGCAATTATTTCTTTAACAATGATGGTACACATTCAGAAGGAGTTTGCAAAAACAACCATGAATAGATATGTTGAAGGGAACCTACGCTTGTACCAGAGTCTAAGGTTCGAAGGCATTTAGGAAGGTAAACACAAGTGAAAAAAAAAATTCTTTTGCTGAACAAGCTCTTTCCTCTATATTTGTTCATGTATTTTATCAATTTATTCATGGAATATATGTAACCTACTTTTTATTCTAAACTATTGGGATAAAGAGATAAACTCAAGAAGGTGTTTACAATAATTTGGGAAGTGTGTTGCAAGAAAGATATAAAAAGTTGTCCCTGTCCCTCTCTTTCCAAGTCCGTTCCTACCAATCTTCCCTTCTGTCAGCCAACTCTAGACCATTTTCATTTTCTCAGCTTTCCAAATTTATCCCTAGCTAGGCTGTTTACCTCTGCTGTCTTCTCTGTTTATATTTGTACTGTCCAATATAGTAGTGACTAATAATGTGGCTATTGAGTCCTTGAAATGCAGTTTCCCTGAATTGAAGTGTGCTGTAAGTGTAAAATATTCATTAGATTTTAAAGATTTTGCACAAAAAAATCATGTAAAAGAGACTGCTAATAATGTGCTAATATTATTACATGAATAAATAACATTTTGTAAATATTGGGCTCTATAAAATACATTATTAAAATTAATTTTACCTTTTTTTTAGTGTAACTACTAAAAAGTTTAAAATTACATGGTGTTTTGTATTTGATTTTAATGACAGATCTGGTCTAGAAAATTCCAACCTATTCATGCTTGTGTTTTCGCATTCCAGTGTCCGTTTATTGTCCTCTCTTCAAAGAAGTTTTTTCTGACCACCATTCTAAAGAAGACACATCAGCCTCACCCACCTAGTCACTCTCATATTACCCTTTCTTGTGCATTTGTTAAAAAATAATAACATGAAATACACCTGAGAAAAAATGTTAAATGTATAGTACAGTGTTGTTAACTATATGTGCATTGTGGTATGGCAGATCACTAGAACTATTTTATCTTGCATAGCTAAAACTTTATACCCATTGTACAGCCACTTCCTATTTCCCTCTTTCCCTGGCCCTTTCCCTCAGCCCCTGGCAACCACCATTATACTTTCTACTCTTATGATTTTGACGGCTTAAGATATATAAGTGAAATCATATAGTATTTGCCTTTCTGTATAACTGGCTTATTTCACTTAATGTCCTTAAGGTTTATCCATGTTTTCACAAAGAAACAGATGTCCTTCTTTTTTAAGGTTGAATATTTTATTGTATATACATATGTACACATTTTCTTTATTCAATCATCAATGGACACTTAGATTGTTTTCACCTCTTAGCTATTGTGAATAATGCTGCAATGAACAGCCACTACAGAAAATAATATGCTGGTTCTTCAAAAAGTTAAAAATAGAACTACAATCTGATTTGGCAATTCCACTTCTGAGTATTTATTCTAAGGAACTGAAATCAAGATCTTGAAGAGATATTTGAACATCCACATTCACGTAAGTTTTTCCGTAGCATTTATTATTATCTGACATTATCTTACTGACCCATTTTTTTTTTTTTTTTTTTTTTTTTTTTGAGACGGAGTCTCGCTCTGTCGCGGCCCAGGCTGGAGCGCAGTGGCCGGATCTCAGCTCACTGCAAGCTCTGCCTCCCAGGTTTACGCCATTCTCCTGCCTCAGCCTCCCGAGCAGCTGGGACTACAGGCGCCCGCCACATTGCCCGGCTAGTTTTTTGTATTTTTTTTAGTAGAGACGGGGTTTCACTGTGTTAGCCAGGATGGTCTCGATTTCTTGACCTCGTGATCCACCCGTCTTGGCCTCCCAAAGTGCTGGGATTACAGGTTTGAGCCACCGCGCCCGGCCGACCCATTTTTTTTTATCATCGCTACCAGAACATAAGCCCCTTGAGAACAGAAACCTTATACATCTTCACCATTGAATACACAGCTACTAATACAATGCTTGACACTTACTAGGTGTTCAAGAAATAATTATTGAACAAATGAATAAAGATGCAATGCAAGTCTAAATAAAAGGGCATCCATCCAGGTCTACCTGTGAAAACAGAGGAAGGAGCACCCAAGATTGAGGGTAGTTGGCTAAGTTCACAAGTCAGAGGAGATTTCATTCATTCTTCTATCCAGCCAGCCATCTTTCTATCCATCTTTCTACCACTGATCCATTTACTCAGAAGACTTCTTTGAGGCACTGTACTATTGACCAAGGAATGCAGTAGGAAATAAAATTAACTGGGCCTCTGACATTAGGTATTTTAGAATCTAGATGGTGAAATAAACTAATATAAATAGTTATTTATTATATAAACAATTATTTAATATTTAATTATAGTGTTGACGAGTGCTAGAGGGGGCAAGGAGTCTAGGAAGTCAGGAAAGGTTTCCTTAGATAAGCAACATTTATGCTAAGATCTGAAAGATAAGTGAGCCTGAGCAAAGCCCCAAAGAGACAAGGGAGAAACAGAAATTAAGAGAAAAATAATTCTGTTCTGCTGGGGCACAAAGTATATATATGAGGCAGATAGAATGGCCAACAGAAATGTAGATAATTTGATAGACAAAATACTTAATAAGCTAAATGAATATATGTTTATGTAGAAGGAATTATTCAACAGTGACCCTAAACTTGGAAGTTAATGCCACATGACACTGGGCCAATCATGAAATTTAGGAGTATCGGATTGAAATGAACGTGACTAGCCTCACTTTTTAAAATTGATCAAATAAAGTGTAATAGAAGTTTATTTATACAGGGTTTGAAGGTTTGAAAAATATCACTAAAAGAAAGTTAAAATTATCCCTGATCATACTTTCCAAACATAAGTACCCTTAAGATTTTGGTCCACCTACCTCAAGGTTTTATTTTTTAATACATATATATGTATATTATTCACAAAATGGGCTAACTATAGCAATTTTTATGTTCTTATGGATACCTCAAGGAATAGTAGGATGAATGAACTGAGAATACCTGTAACTAACTCTCATTTTTCTAGGAATATAAATGATGATCAGAATTTGTTCTTATGTACTACCTTCTCCCCTAAAATTCAGAAAGTAAAATCAGTAGTTTTCATGACATTTTCACAAAACCAGTAATGTCACAGGAAGTCTTTGATTTAAACCCAAAGAAAGATGCTGTTCCTTCTTCCAAATATATGGCCAGACACTTAGAATATTATAAAGTCTTGCTATAAATAATTAAACATAACCTGCCTATGCCCCGTAGTAACATACATGAACCAAATATATTTATGGGATGCAGTACCTAAGCTGATTATCATGTACTTATTCCCTTACCTAATCAAGACTGGTTTTTAATTCAAAACAAATGTCACAATATTTAGAGTAAAGGAAAATTAGTAAGCATGAATAGTCTGTAACTCTAACTTTAAAAAAAGTAAAGCATTTCAATCAAACCATTCTCAGTCATACCATATTCCTCTCAAAACTGACCACTTTGGAAATCAAAACATTCAGCTCTTGACAATTTTCTATATTGTATTCTTCCCAAGAATGAAAAAAATATATAGTTTGTTACCCAAAACTTGTCATTTTCTTAACTATAGCACTTAATAGTTGGCAACTATAGTAAATTAAGAGTTCCCATTTTTCACCCATTCATGTCATCACACACTTCACTGTATAACTTTTCAGTGTTCTCCTGTTCTAACTGAATATTCTGCCCCACTCCTTGACTCTGATTCAGTCATATCAACAAGCAAATGTGAAAAAAACAATGGCTTCATAAAGTATTTGCGTATCTTGACTTGCTCTGTTGCTTGACTGTGATTGCCACAAATACATGTTTCAGCTAACTTGCTGGAGTAGAGCTGAATAGTTTCAGTAATCCCAGCTAAGGCTATCCTAGATGAGCCCAAAGACAGATGATGCCCTGGTAGCGAGCACACACCAGACTCAAAGAACTGCCAGACTAATTGTAACCTATATTGTCAACTTGCAGGCTCAGATTTGTAAGCAAAACAGTGGGTTGTTTTAAGCCACAGAGCTTTGGGGTGATTAGTTACATAGCATTATCGAGGCAACAGATGACTGACACTACAACTATACCCTCAAGTAACAAACGTCTTCACAAGCATCATTATTTTTACTTCTCAAAAAGCAACAAAATGTATTGGAAAAGGCAATAAATTAATAAACATCATTTTTCTTTCTAAATAAATAATTTTTACAAAGAAATACCTTTGTCATGAAATGCAATTAATCTACTTGTAAAGGTAAAGTTAAAACCCTACTCATCATAGTATTTTGGCCAGTTCCAAGCTTCTGTGATGAGTGTACGGAGAAAAAGACTATTACTCCTGTTAGACTGATAAAGTTATTTTAATAATTTTTCCACTTCCAAGTTGGTTTTTCTTAAAACTAAAAGCAATACATCTGGTCACCTGTTTGAAGTTAGATTTGCTCAAGCACAGGCAATGGAGAGATGTTTAGAACAACAGTGCTAATAGACATTCTAAAAGTATGATGACAGTATTGCACTATTATATTAGTCCATTCTCATGCTGCTAATAAAGACATACCCGAGACTGAGTAATTTATAAAGGAAAGATATTTAATTGACTCACAGTTCAGCATGGCTGGGGAGGCCTCAGGAAACTTACAATCATGGTGGACGGGGAGGCACACATGTTCTTCTTCACATGGTGTCAGGAGAGAGAAGTGCCCAGCAAAATAAGGGAAAACCCCTTATAAAACCATCAGATCTTGTGAGAACTCAATTGCTATCACAAGAACAGCATGAGGGTAACTGGCCCCATGATTAAATGACCTTCCACTAAGTCCTTCCCACAGCATGTGGGGAGTATGGGAACTACAATTCAAGATGAGATTTGGGTGGGGACACATCCAAATCTTATCAACCATTAACATCTATGGGAATAGTAAAGAACCTATGTAGAATCCACATTATGAAAGCTCCAAAAAGATGAAGTTTACCAGGAATAAATATTATATTTTGTGCTTGGCATTAATCACTTATACTAAGCATGGTGTGAAGGAGATGTAACTTAGTACATGGCAATTACTTAAAATTCAATTATAGTTAACATGAAAATGCATGATGGAAAATACAATTAAACTGAATTAAGTTTCCAACACTGACTGGGAAAAGGAAAGAGTACTGACTTACATTTGACTATAATATGTCAATATTCAAGTTATAATAAAGGCAATTAAATGAGTAAAATAATTTATAACTAATACATTAATAAAAAGAAAATATGAAATTAAAAATATCTGATTAATCCACAAGAATATAAGTATGTAAAAAAAACCGTAAAACCTGTGAGACAAATTGAAAACATTTATTAAATATTAACATAGAAACCAAAATATGTCAATTACTGCATTATATATAAGAATCTTAAAGACTGTCAGCCTGGAAAAGAAAAAAAAATGGTTTGCAAAATTACACCTAAGCTCACATTTTAAGTTTGAATGAGCCAAGAAATATGCATCAGGAATTAGTCACTTGCTAGTTTGGTGGCTATAAGAAACTGAACTGGAAACAAAGAAGTCAAAACTTAAAACAGATAATGTCACAAAAATATTAATTTGTTATATCTCTCGAACATAATATATGGTCAATAAATGTTTATTGAGGGTAAGAATAATGTCCATTCTTTTTTATTCCTTCATCATTTACACTGTCTTTATAAAGACAGAAACTCTTACTCACCACTGTACCCTCACTGTCTATTATAGCCCGTAGTGCTGCATTAGAATTTAACAAATATTTACTCAATAAATAAATGTTTTGTGTATCTATAGTATTATCTTAATTTCTAACATTGAAATGAGCATTATTAGATTCATGATAATGATTCATTGTGCAAGTTACAGATTTAAATATTTTAATAGTCATATTTTTGCAAATTCTTATTTCTACATGCAATTATAAATATGTATTCATCTAACAGTACCTCAGAAATTCCTGAATCTGTAAAATGATTAAATTATCCGAGAATTAAACTGAGACTATATTCTGGAACTACATCCAACTTCATGGTTCAATTGTTTTAGCAATACTATAATATAAATATATAGAATTCATGCAGGCAGTGAGATTTTGAAATGAAACTAGAAATCAATTTGGATAAACTTAGTTTTTATAAAATTTCAAAGATTACATGGCTAATATATATCTTCTTTTTTTTACTATACTTGAAGTTCTAGGGTACATGTGCACAATGTGCAGGTTTGTTACATATGTATACATGTGCCATGTTGGTGTGCTGCACCCATTAACTCATCATTTACATTAGGTATGTCTCCTAATGCTATCCCTTCCCCCTCCCCCCTCCCCACAATAGGACCCAGTGTGTGATGTTCCCCTTCCTGTGTCCAAGTGATCTCATTGTTCAATTCCCACCCATGAGTGAGAATATGTGGTATTTGGTTTTCTGTTCTTGCGATAGTTTGCTGAGAATGACGGTTTCCAGTTGCATCCATGTCCCTACAAAGGACACAAACTCATCCTTTTTTATGGCTGCATAGTATTCCATGGTGTATATGTGCCACATTTTCTTAATTCAGTCTGTCACTGATGGACATTTGGGTTGATTCCAAGTCTTTGCTATTGTGAATAGTGCTGCAATAAACATATGTGTGTGTGTGTCTTTATAGCAGCATGACTTATAATCCTTTGGGTATATACTCAGTAATGGGATGGCTGGGTCATATGGTACATCTAGTTCTAGATCCTTGAGGAATCACCACACTGTTTTCCACAATGGTTGAACTAGTTTACAGTCCCAGCAACAGTGTAAAAGTGTTCCTATTTCTCCACATCCTCTCTACCACCTGTTGTTTCCTGATTTTTTAATGATTGCCATTCTAACTGGTGTGAGATGGTATCTCATTGTGGTTTTGATTTGCATTTCTCTGACGGCCAGTGATCATGAGCATTTTTTCATGTGTCTGTTGGCTGTATGAATGTCTTCTTTTGAGAAGTGACTGTTCATATCCTTTGCTCACTTTTTGATGGGGTTGTTTTTTTTCTTGTAAATTTGATTGAGTTCTTTATAGGTTCTGGATATTAGCCCTTTGTCAGATAAGCAGATTGCAAAAATTTTCTCTCATTCTGCAGGTTGCCTGTTCACTCTGACGGTAGTTTCTTTTGCTGTGCAAAAGCTCTTTAGTTTAATTAGATCCCATTTGTACATTTTGGCTTTTGTTACCATTGCTTTTGGTGTTCTAGACATGAAGTCCTTGCCCATGCCTATGTCCTGAATGGTCTTACCTAGGTTTTCTTCTAGGGTTTGTATGGTTTTAGGTCTAACATTTAAGTCTCTAATCCATCTTGAATTAATTTTTGTATAAGGAGTAAGGAAAGGATCCAGTTTCAGTTTTCTACTTATGACTAGCCAATTTTCCCAGCACCATTTATTAAATAGGGAATCCTTTCCCCATTTCTTGTTTTTGTCAGGTTTGTCAAAGATCAGATGGCTGTAGATGTGTGATATTATTTCTGAGGGCTCTGTTCTGTTCCATTGGTCTACATCTCTGTTTTGGTACCAGTACCATGCTGTTTTGGTTACTGTAGCCTTGTAGTATAGTTTGAAGTCAGGTAGTGTGATGCCTCCAGCTTTGTTCATTTGATTTAGGATTGTCTTGGCAATGTGGGCTCTTTTTTGGTTCCATATGAACTTTAAAGCAGTTTTTTTCCAATTCTGTGAAGAAACTCATTGGTAGCTTAATGGGGATGGCATTGAATCTATAAATTACCTAGGGCAGTATGGCCATTTTCATGATATTGATTCTTCCTATCCATGAGCATGGTATGTTCTTCCATTTGTTTGTGTCCTCTTTTATTTCACTGAGCAGTGGTTTGTAGTTCTCCTTGAAGAGGTCCTTTACATCCCTTGTAAGTTGGATTTCTAGGTATTTTATTCTCTTTGAAGCTATTGTGAATGGCAGTTCATTCATGATTTGGCTCTCTGTCTGTTACTGGTGTATACGAATGCTTGTGATTTTTGCACATTGATTTTGTATCCTGAGACTTTGCTGAAGTTGCTTATCAGCTTAAGGAGATTTTGGTCTGAGACAACAGGGTTTTCTAAATATACAATCATGTCATCTGCAAAGAGGGACAATTTGACTTCTTCTTTTCCTAACTGAATACCCTTTATTTCTTTCTCTTGCCTGATTGCCCTAGCCAGAACTTCCAACACTATGTTGAATAGGAATGGTGAGAGATGGCATCCCTGTCTTGTGAACATGGCTAATGTATATTTTTATTGAGATATTTTGCTATCACTGTAAGGAGAAGTAATGCAGTGACTGAATTAATTTTGAAATGAATATGTGAACTTAATATTTATTCCTAATAGGAATAATTATAGCACAACTTTTTCTAAGGAAAAACTACAATAATATGTGATTCCATATATAACATATATATTTTGCAAAAATACATATATTTATATGTGTATGTATATCCAGATATACAAATATATTTGCTTTAAGCAAAGCCAGTGTATGAAAAAGTATTCATTCATAAAACAAGTTAGTGGTTAATGATTTATATTCTAAGATTTACTATAGGGTCTATTGCAGTAAGAGGAAATCCCAGGTCATTTAAATATGACTCTTATTTGCTTCAGAGTCAACTTTCTAGAAACATTCTTCCATCACTACAGGTATACAAGTACAACAGGACTATTTTCAAAGATAGGATTCCTGTCCGGAGAAGGATAAAAACAGCAATTTCCCTAACATTCTTGGATTCAATTATCAGTATGTAGCCCCTTGAGGGGAAGTTCCATGTCTCATTAACTTACAAGCTTTTCACATGCTTGACATACAATAAGACCTTAAAAATTACCTGAGACAGGTGAAATGGTACATACCTACAGGCTCAGCTATTCTGGAGGCTGAGGCAGGAGGACTGCTTGAGCCTAGGAGTTCAAGACAAGCCTGAACAATCCTATCTCTAAAAAAGGAGTTAAAAAATAAGTTATCTGTCATATTTGTAGGCCACATATCTAATAAAGGGTCAATATCCAACATCTATAAGAAACTCACACAACTCAACAGCTAAAAAGCTGAATAACCCAATTAAAAAATACTCAAAGGACCTAAATAGACATTTTCCTAAAGAGGACATACAAATGGCCAACAGGTTTGTGAAAGGTGCTTAACATCACTAATCACTGGGGAAAGGCAAATCAAAACCACAATAAGATATCACCTCATACATGTTAGGATGACTATTATCAAAAAGACAAAAGACGACAAATGTTGTCAAGGGTGTGGAGAAGGACCTTTATGTACAGTTGGTAGGAAGGTATATTAATGCAGTCACTCTGGGAAACACCATAGGGGTTCCTGAAAACATTCAAAATAGTACTACCATAAGACCCAGCAATCTACCACTCAGTATGTATTGAAAGACAATTAACACCTCTTAGAAATCTCTGCACTCCCATGTTCACAATAGCTAAGACATAGAAACAACCTAAGTGTCCATGGATAGATGAACAGATAAAGAAATTGTGGGTTGTATATATATGTGTGTAAGTATGTATATATACGTACACAAACACCTCACTTATATATACCTCCCTTATGTGTGAAACCTACAAAAAAAAAAAAAAGTCAAGTAGATAGAAACAGTAGAATGGTGATAAGCAGGGACAGAGGAGAGGAAATGAAGAGAAATAAGTAGGTCAAAGGGTACAAACTTGCAGCTATGTAAGGTAAGTAACTCTAGCTATGTTACGTACCCATGAGGACTATAGTTAATGATGTAGCACGTATACTGCAAATTTGCTAAGAGAGTAGATTTTGAAATCATCTTTGTAAAAATTCTAACAGTGAGAATATTAGGACAGTGAAAGAGAGCTCATCTAACCAACTCCATTTGGTCTTTAACCTCCAGAATTCCCTTGGTCATTCCTGGGCATGGGCCAAGCTAACTTTGGGTGAAATGTAGTTTATAAGTTAAATGGTAACAGCACTTCACAAAAACTAATCTTCTTTGTAAAACTAATGAAAGACCACCAAGTTAGGAGGAGACTGGGCCTGAATTCTACCAAGATGTAGGCCTAGTTAACAGATTACCAGCCATTATTCTGGAGGTCACAAGATTTGCAACCTCCCCAATCACTCCTGTAATTAACATCAGTACCACAGAACCTAATATTGCCCTTTCGAGATGCCTTTCAGGCTTTCTCATTTCTAAGGACAGGATGGCCCCACTCAGACCCTCGTCTCTGGACCTAACCACTCCTGCAATTCTCCACTTGTAACTCTTGCTCGACCCATGCAAACTACCCTATATTTACAATGCCCTCTCCCATGCTTAAGTCTCTAAAACAGATGGAGGAACTCTAAATTCCCTGAAGGAGCAGTGTAAAAAAGAAAACACTTAGCACCTAGAGATTGGAACTAATCAGAAGTGAAATCAGAGCACTTTTCCACACCCCTCTAAATTGCATCCCCAAAAATCAGCAGCACCCATACCTTACCCATTGTTTGCCAAACTATCTTTGAAAAATTCTAGCCTCTAAATTTCCTGGGAGGCTGGTTAGAGGAATAGTAAAATTCCAGTCTCTCATTTAGACAGCTCTGTACGTATTAAACCCTTTCTCTGTTGCAATTCCTCAGTCTTGATAAATCAGCTTTATGTGGGCAGCAGGCAAGAAGAATGCATTGAGCAGTTACAATTCTAGGTGTTCTTACCATACACACAAACGTGATAACTATGAAAGGTGATGGGTAAGTTAATTTGCTTAACTGAAGTAATCCTTTCACTGTTTAATATATATCAAAACAGCATGTTATATACCTTAAATATATATACCAAGAAAGAAAATAAAAAAGTCTACCTGTCAGAATCAGTGAATTGTGTATCTGTATGAGTAGGCTTGTAGTTCTGTTGTGAGAAAATGCTTTAAAATCTGTCCCTGTGCTTTGCCTTTTTTTGTACTACCTGCTATTCAGCAGAGACATCCATTGACTGCGGAAGAATTAGGGTTGTTAGAGGTGGAAAGCATAGAGAAAGAAAGCATCATTATTCTGTATTTGACTTCCAAAATAGTCACTTGAAGCTTGTTTCAAAGACAGTACTCTTGAAAGCCAAAGTGTTTAAGTGAGAACTGAAATGTTAAAGAAGTTTTCAAAAAAAAAAAAGTGAGAAAAGATTTTGTGTCACAGAGGAAAGGCCTAAAGAATCAGAACATAAAATTCATTCACAAGAAAGAAATTAGGAGAAATGTAGATGAACAGCTAAATAACTTAACCCAAAATGGAAAATTCAGGTTGCTCTATCCAGGAGGGTAGAGCTAAAAAAGGACGCTTGAGGAGGACAAGGAGAACCAGGAGATGGAACGCATGAAGGGGCAAAATGTAAGACCTCCCATTTCTGCCTGAGCCATCAGGAAACCCAGGTAACCCCCTCACCCCCCAGACTCCCCTTGTCATTTAAATTAGTGCTTAAGTGTTATTGGAAAGGAGTCCCAATCCAGACCCCAAGAGGGGGTTCTTGGATCTCACACAAGAAAGAATTGGAGCCGGGCACAGTGGCTCACGCCTGTAATCCCAGCACTTTGGGAGGCAGAGGTGGGCGGATCACGAGGTTGAGACCATCCTGGCTAACAAGGTGACAGCTCATCTCTACTCAAAATACAAAAAAATTAGCTGGGTGTGGTGGCGGGTGCCTGTAGTCCCAGCTACTCCTGGGGAGGCTGAGGCAGGAGAATGGCCTGAACCTGGGAGGCGGAGCTTGCAGTGAGCCCATTGCGCCACTGCACTCCAGCCTGGGCGACAGAGTGAGACTCCGTCTAAAAGAAAAAAAGAAAAAAAGAATTCGAGACAAATCGGTAGAGTAAGTGAAAGTGAGTTTGCTGGAGAAGTCAAGAAGCAAAAGAACGGCTACTCCTTAGGCAGAGCAATGGCAAGGGCTGCTCAACTGCTTATAGTTACTGTTACTTCTTGATTATAATGCTAAACAAGATGTGGAAAATTCACGAGTTCTTGGAAAGAGGGTGGGCAATTCCTGAAATTGAGGGTTCCTTCTCTTTTCCAAGCCACACAGGGTAACTTCCTGATGTTGTCATGGCATTTGTGAACTGTCATGGCACTGGTGTTAATGCATTATAATTAGTGTATCATGAGCAGTGAGGATGTCCAGAGGTCACTTTCTTCACCATCTTGGTTTTAGTGGTATTTGGCCGGCTTCTTTATCGCATGCTGTTTTACCAGACAGGTCTTTATGACCTGTATCTTGTACCGACCTCCTATCTCATCTTGTGACTAAGAATGCCTTAACCTCCTGGGAACACAGCCCACTAGGTCTCAGCCTTATTTTACCCAACCAGTATTCAAGATGGATTTGCTCTAGTTTGAATGCCTCTGACACAAGTAGCCTGGGCTGAGATACAGTATTAGTTTTCCTTCTGTTTGCCACAGGGTGAGAGCATCTCATCAACAGTTACCAGCACATTGCACATCAATAACCCAGCAGACATGGTGGCCAATAATGATGTAAGACATTGCTCGGCCCATGCAAACTACCCTATATTTATAATACTCTCTTCCATGCTTAAGTCTCTAAAACAGATGTAGAAACCCTAAATGCCCTGAAGCAGCAGAGTAAAAAAGAAAGCACTCATCACCTAGAGGTTGGAACTCACCAGAATCAGTTTGAGATTCTTCCGAACTCCAAACCAGGACGAGGTGAAATCCACCCACATCACAATGTTATTTGGACATGGACATCTCCAAGTCTAGAAATGAACAATTCCTGAAGATCTACAACTGTAGCATGTTTTATGTAAAATTGTAATATAAGAGCAGTGAAAATAGTTTTCTTTTAAACATAAGTAAATAATTTAAACAAAACTATGGACAAAGAAGGAGAAATTTTGAATAGTAAAGGTCATATAGGTTTTAAAAAATTATGTACAAATGGGTCAGATTATTACACATCATCTCATGGACCAATTCCCTCACTTTATACATTAGGAAACAGAAATTTAGAGAGGACAATCAATTTCCCTAAGGTCGAGTGGTGGAAATGAGACAAATCCAAGTATCTATTCCTCTCTGTCACTTATTAACTGAGTTTCCAAAACTCGGCTTTATTTCTCTGTATCTTGCTTTATTCTCAGCTAGATAATCAGTTTGTAATCTTTGAATAGATTGTTAACCCTAGCTTGCTACGTAAAGCTAATACCTAATATCGGGTTCTTTTGAGTTTATTTGGTGAGACTTTTCTTTTGCAAAACAATCTTCCTTTATCTCTGTTCTCTTCTTCAGGGTAACATTTCCCCTGGTATTCTACTTCCTTTAACTCTAGTTCTCACTTGTATTTTATTGCAGCTCCAGTATGAGGTCATTCCATTACCCCATCTCCTTCTAATTAAATTCTAGGATATTTCCCTAAGAAGTATTCAGAATGATGTAACAACTTTAATTTCTAATTGTGTCATACTAATATTCAACTGATGTATCTTAAACATAATCTACTTGCAGCATAACATATAAATATATGCATGCCATTTTCAATGTAACAAGTGATATTTTTGTGGCTTTTTCTGGTCTTCAAAACATATAGGTATATTTATTACTTTATTTGAAAAATATAGCATGTAGAGGTGAGAAAATTAAGCACCTATTGAACACAAAGTTGAAGAGCAGTGTCTGGAATTTAGGTCTCTAATTTAAAATTCCATGTTCTTCCCGCTATGTCAAAACTTCTTCAGAAAAAAATGCTAGGCTTGGCCCTTCTGTTGCCGGAGAATCAGAATTCACAGAAGCTGAATAAATTCATGTGTGAACTTCTGGTTTTGGGGGAGTGAGTAACCCAGTCATACTGGCTTCCTGCTTCTGATTAGGAACATAACAAGCAACAATATACGGAGGTCAAGATTAAACAAACTTTTGTCATTGACAAAGACAGAACAACAGCGAAGTGCCTTGGGAACTTATTGGGGTCAGATAGGAAAGGGATGAACAGGCATCACACATGGGTAGAAAATGATTGGAGAGAAGGTTCCAAAGCAAGTCATTCCTGGCAATGGAAGTTTGTAGGGAAGAACTGAAACCGGCCATGCCTCCCACCCCTGGGGATTATCCTTAAGAGAGACATGGTCCTGCTGTGTCTGGAATTTCCTACTTGCTTCCTCCATTCGCTCGGAATGAATCTGAATATAAAGTAAACTTTGCTCTTTAAGACAGGAAATGATCCTTAGAATCTGAAGAAATTGTATTTTTTGACCTAACTCCATGACATCAGTAAGATTGAGGAGGGATGCCCATGTTGAAGGAGGCACAGTGAGGAGTGGAATAGGGTGGCTCACACACTGCACACATCCCCTGACATCCGAAAGTTCATGAATTCACCTAAAATAGGTGACTATCTCACACAGGACAGAATTCAATGAATAAGGGGACAGTTTTTCTCTCCAACGACCCCACAAACTCTTTCTGCTCCATTCTGAAATCTAAACTTTGCATGTCCTATTCTCAGAAGGTTAAAAACTGCTTTTAAATAGGTACACTCTCATTAAATGGTATCTGCCACCATGAAAGTGGACGGGTTTGAGTTTCCCAACGGAATAGCCATGAAAAAGAAACCACGCCTGGGCTTAGGTTGAACAATTAAGTCACAATTCTCATTCTGGACTTTTTCTCAAACTAAAAGATCAAAGTGGAATTGCTGTACATCCTCCATAGGTAAAGCATGAAAACAAATCAAAAAGATAAAATATTTTCATTTCCCTCTGGAAGTTTTCAAGAAATTTGTAGTCAAATCTTAACACTTTCATGCAGTCTTTCAACTAGTGACTGGGCGCCCCCTACTGGAGCTATGAGGTATTGTATGCCTCCTCTGTCACTTCTACCAATGCTCATAAATGAAGACTGATTTTTCTTTTTAATCTTCATAAACAAAGGACCTCATTAGGGAATGTCAACGCTCTACATTTTCTTGTTCTACTTCTTTTCTTTGATTTATTGCCTCATTGATCCATTTATCCTTTTGCAAGTGTTTTCTGAGCACGACTATGCTAAACTCAGTAAGAACACATATGGGAAATTTTGCATGTTTGAACATGTAATTATGAACAGGACTTTGAGAAATTAAAGTATGTCCCAAGGAGGGACTCTGGAGGCTGGCTGCACATTGAGAACAACAATTGAACAAACTAATTACCATATTTAATATAATTACAAATATTTAGCCTGAACAAGAAGAAGCTGAGATTATAACTGTTTTCACATATCAAAAGGTCTCTCATGCAAAGAAGAGCTTAGACTTGTTTTTTATTGCTTATAGCAGGATTTTTTGGCCTTGGCACTATTAACATTTTGAGCTGGATAATTCTTCGTTATAGGAGATTTCCTGTACATTTTAGGATTATATTCATTATAGAGCCAGTGTCCCTGAATTTCACCCACTTAATGCATTGGCACCCAGTTGTGAAATCCAAAAATGCCTATAGACATTGCTAAATGGACCCTGGGGGACAACATCATCCCAATTGAAAACCACTGCTCTGGAATCTAGATTCCAAAGGAATTTCCAAAAGAGATATTCAATTGGCAGGACTCTGAACAGCATCTTACCAAAGTGGCTCCACACTTACATATTTTACAAGGTGAGTTGCTACAGAGATGTCATACTCAGATCAAGAAAAAAAAATTCAAAAACCAGTGTTTGATCACAAGTGGAATTGTGAGGCTTGAATTTTAACAAATTCCCTTTCCCTGGAAGAATGCAATGGAGGTATGGTAATATCGGTAGGAGAATCTGTAAGATTCTATGCAACAAGTAGGTGCTAAGAGGTGTCATTTCTAAGGTCTCCATAATTGTGATTTTTTATCATGATTCTATATGGTTTGGTTATCCAGATCCAGACATTGTGACCACATTAATTAGAGACATTAATTAGAGACAAATTTGATCGGCTCTTCCCTTGAACAATTTGAAGACATGTATGGCCATAATTTAAATTCTACCATTTATTTTTTGTTCTGATCATCCAAAATGCCTAATCCTTTTTAGAATCTATTATTAAAACCCATCTGCTTTCTTTTCATGTTATCCAGAATACTGGAGACAATTTTACACCTTTTTCTTTTTTAGTTGTCTCGGTATATATGCTGGAATTACAGAAAGAAAGAACAAAACTGCACACACTGACCCCCCAGTAGCAGATGTTTTGGATCATTGATGTAAGAGTGTCTTGGTTATAGTGTCGTTTAATATCTTACTGTGCTGCTAATTAAAAAATTATTTCAGAATGTTGTCAGATATGCTCACACATCTTCCAATGGAGAAATATCTTTACTTTTTTGGCACTGTCCCCCGCCTTTTTACTTTTTTAACCACCCTAATCCCAAAACTATTTTCAAGAAGTTAGACATTTCCCAGCATTTCCCTCAGTACCCTCAGGCTCAGGAAAATCAGAAAGATACCAAACCATAGGGTCACCTCTGGGCAATGTGTTGCCTGGATCATGAGCACAGTTTAAAAAACTTCAGCATTACCTAAAAATGAGACCTTTTCCACTGACAATTAGAAGACTGTACGCATACCAGTATTTTTTAAATTAATTTTAAGCCCCAGATATCTTTTAAATAGTTGACTAGACCTATTAATGAGTTATTTAATGCATCAGTTATTAGATCCTTTTTAATTAAAAAGAAAAAGGAAGGCCAGGCGCAGTGGCTCACGTCTGTAATCACAGCACTTTGTGAGGCCGAGGCAGGCAGATCACCTACCGTCAGGAGTTTGAGACCAGCCTGACCAACATGGAAAAACCCCGTCTCTACAGAAATACAAAAAAATAGACGGACATGGTGGTGCATGCCTGTAATCCCAGCTACATGGGAGGTTGAGGCAGAAGAATCACTTGAACCCAGGAGGTGGAGGTTGCAGCGAGCCAACATTGTGTCATTGCATTCTAGCCTGGGCATCAAGAGCAAAACTCAGTCTCAGAAAAAAAAAAAAAAAAAAAAAAAAGACAATGGAGAGTTCCACTGACCAGACGTATATTAGCTCTCCAAATTGCTTCTAAGGCTCAGAAGTTACTGGTTTAGGTTGGCTTTCCTTAAATGGTGCAAAATGGTCATTCTTAGAAAATATGGATAAAGTCCATGTAAGACCTTTCATGTCTGATTATTTATTTCTATCCTTGAACCCCAAGGTATAGGTGGAAGCCACTATCCAAAGTGTTAACTCTATGTGTTTATTTAAGAAGGAATCACTCATTTCTGAGTTACTTAATACACTAAAAATCTCACATTAATTTAATGCTTCACAAAATACATAAAACACTGATTGATATTAACATCGATCAGTTAACCTTGATTTTCACTTCCCTTCTATCATCAGTAAGTTGTATGATTTTTAGCATGACATGCTTTCTTCTGGCTCAGCTTATCCACCTCAAAATTACCAGATAGTTCTTATATTTAAATAAAATTAAAGAATTTCACGTTTAGCTGGCAAAGTAGGAAATCGAACAGAGTGCTTTTGAAAAATAAGTAGCATAATTATATCTCAGTTTTAAAAAATTTTTCTATGATCAACTCACTCATTTAACTCATGTGTTCTTCCATGGCTCCAGATATAGAAAAAAACATTTGAAATTTAAAATAAAAGTCAAGGAAAACATCTTTCACTGGTGTGTCAAATCAGTCCATTGTCATTTGACTTAGATTGTTGGATTACTGTTTTAAATAAAGAAGGCTAGGCTTAACGGATGTTTCCCACTCTGGCTGGGATATATATTAATAGCTGGACTCCCTTCAATGAATTCAGACCAAATCTCCTAAGACCAAGCAAAACACACCGCCCTCACTTCCAAAGACATCCCACTACTATGGTAAAAAAACAAATTTTCTCATAAGGGACAACCCATAGATTGTCCTAATTTAGCCAAATGTAGAATTTCAGATACAGAAATAAAGAAGAGGAATGCACACACACACACACACACACACACGCTTTCTCCAGCACCGCTTCTGTATCCATATAAAATGTTTCTGAATGCCAAAGGGAAACATAAACTGATCCTCTGATAAAAGCAGATAGAAGTTTGAATAAAATGAAGAGACAACAAGTCCATCAAAATAGATGTAACTGCTATGCAGCTTCTCCAGCTCTATAAAATGCTCGCCGTTTTCGTGTCTTTTTCCTACACTTAGCTGTTTTTCTTCATAGGTATAGAAAAAAGTTTCCGACTTAGCAAGATTCCATTTATTTTATTCTTTTATTTGATTTTTTAAGATGGAGTCTCACTCTGTCACCCAGGTTGGAATGCAGTCGCGCCATCTCGGCTCACTGCAACCTCTGTCCCCCAGGCTCATGCGATTCTCCTATTTCAGGTCTCCCGAGTAGCTGAGGCCACAGACGCACACCACCATGCCCAGCTGTTTTTCTATTTTTCGTAGAAACGGGGTTTCACCATGTTGGCCAGGCTGGCCTCGAACTCCTGAGCTAAAGTGATCTGCCCGCTGTGGCCTCCCAAAGTGCTGGAATTATAGGCATGAGCTACCATGCCTGACCACTGCAAGATTCCATTAAAAAAAAAAAAAAAAAAAAAAAGGGCAGGGGGGCAGCTCATGTAGGAAAAATGCTTAAAGTCTTCTGACTTAACCTGTAAAAGAGCTGCAGATTCCTCCCACCAAAGCCAAAGCTTAAAATCACCTTCAAAGGTTGAAAGGGAGTGGTATAATAATTACTATTGAGTGTATACTGTGTGCATATATCTAAGCAATTTTCACATATTAGCTCATTTAATCTTAACATCAAGTTTATGAAATAAGATCAATTATTAACTCCAATGTATAGATAAAGTACATATAACTTCAGTAAATTGCCTGTAAAGGTAACACAAAAATGAAGAATTCAAGTTAAGTCAGTCCTACTTCTGAATAGTCCTCATTCCTAACCACTAACAAGAATAACAAGAATAATCATTAGTACTACTATTAATCATTATTGACAGTACTAAGTGTCTACTTACTAGACACTGTGTTACATTTTTTTCTCATTTAATCTTCATTTTCTCCTTATGGACTAAGGGTTAGTACTCCCATTATACAGATTTGGAGAGGTTAACTAAACCTCTGAGAGGTAAACTAAGCCTGGAAATGGGAGGGCATAAGTCTAAGCTCTGCCTTTAAACCACTGTCTTGCAGTATTTTATGTGGGTATGAGGAGTGCCATATTCTGTAGTCAACTTGGAGTTATAAGAAAATCAAGAGATTCTGGGTAAAGTTCAAACTGGCTAAGAGCTAATCAATCAACGGACTCAGTGTAAACTGTCAGAGGGAAGAAAAGCTGAAGTAGAGATACAAATTAAGAAATGTTATGGTTGAGAAAAATTTAGTACCACTCAGATACAAGCAAGACCGTTTTCCAGTCATGTCCCACTTTATGCTCCAAGAGGACCTGACCACCAGAAGCTGGTGGCCCCTCTTTTTGATCATGTTTTGCTTATCTAGGACTTTAGAATTTCCGGCCCAAATGGTCTAGGGCCCTGGATCCGGGGAAACTCCTCAGAATCAGCTGCACCATTAGTGTATACAGCCGAAGGCTGGCAGGGGCAGTGGCTTAAGTGATATCGGTGGAGCTTGGATACGCAGACTTGGGTATCTGTTTTTGTGTGAAAAGGAGATGGAAATGGAAAGATAAAGATGGAAGGCCATGGGCTAGGAGCTGGGGGCTGAAAGATGGCTTTCCCTACATCACCACGTTTCAATACAGAATTATGATTCACCCAAGAATGCTAAATTTGAGTCTGGCATTCCAGGATAATATAAAGTTATATTTGCCAACAAAGATGGATCATATTTTATGTACACTTATGTAAACATTTGTGGGTATGAATTGTAACTTCTAAAGACCTATGTCCTCTAGGTTGGGTGCGGAGGTTCATGCCAGTCATTCCAGCACTTTGAGAGACCGAGGCAGGCAGATCACTTGAGGTCAGGAGTTCAAGACCTGCCTGGCTAACATGGTAAAACCCCAACTTTACTAAACATACAAAAATTAGCTGGGTGCAGTGGCACATGCCTGTAATCCCAGCTACTTGGGAGACTCAGGCAACAGAATCATTTGAACCCAGGAGGCGAAGGTTGTGGTGAGCAAGATTGTGCCATTGCACTGCAGCCTGGGCGACGGAGCAAGACTTTGTCTCAAAAGAATAAACAAATATATAAATAAGTAAATACCTATGTCTTCTAGACCTACATTTGCACTCTTTCCCCGAGTCCTACAGATGTGAAGGGCAAGCCTGGCCCAGGTCATTTCTTAGCCTTTTTTCTCCTACACGAAGCAAAAATGCTGCTATGAGCACACTCTAGGTGTTCGGTTGATATTGCTAAACAAACTTACCGCGTGGCTCCACAGAGGATACTTGCAATAGAGTCTCGTCAAATCACAGGTAACGATGACTTCCTATAATCCCACTCCTCAGCCTCTGCTAAGGACAAGAGAAAAAAATCATCTGGTGTTGTGTAGGAGTTTCCATTTACATGACACGTTAGTGTTTCCTTCATTGGAAACAGATGTTTCATTGATTCATTTCAATGTTCATTAGCTTGACACGTAAGATTATGGTGTGCTGTCTACATGATGCCAGAACAACCAGGTGATTTAATCAAATTCAGTCCAACAAGCAGACAATTTACTTTGAAAGAGACATTAGTTAATTTTGTTTGCTTGTTTGTTTTGTTATTTTTAACTATCATTCTATTAAATTAATAAGCAAATCAGTCATCTTTAACCCCATTCTCTCCATGTCAGCCAATGCAAATCATGTAGCAATGAAAGAAAAAAGAAATCCAGGTAAAAACTTAGGCTATTAGTCAGTCAATGTTGATTCCAGTACTTATCCTCATCAAGTATGTGAGGAGATATTCCATATTGCTAAGGCATCTGTGTAGGGATACTACATAGCATGGACCAGAAAGCCAAAGCAAATCGATGCACAAAATGCATTGAAATAGACACACATACTATGAAGGAGCCTTTAATGGAGGTAGCTAGACTCATCAGGCATAATGACTGTGCTCACCTCTCATTCTGACATGTGTACTCTCACAAAATCCAAAATGCCTCCATGTCATATTTCTACAAACTTCCAGCATTCCTCCTCTTGTAAAACACAGGGAAAGGTTAATAAAGGCAATCTTATAATAATTACGTGAGCCATCATCTGCTGTCCAGCGACATATTGCCTCAACCCACTTCCTGTTTGTAGGGAAGAGGCAGGGTGTCATGTTGCAGGAGACATATAAACAGGCTCTGAGACTCAGGATCAGTTGCTTAGATACTGTATAAGATTCACATCACTGACAACCACACAGCAGCATATTAATAAATTGAGCATCTAATTGAAACCCATGTGTGAATCTACCTGACTCATTTTCTGTGAGTGGCTGCCAGAAGCAGTACAGAGCGATGGGAAGTCATCAAAGTGCTGACCCCAGCGGGCACAGCAGAAGGTGCCGCCTGATTTGGGGAAGGCAAGTTGGGGAAGTAAGGTGCCTCCATTTAAAGAGAGAAACTCCCATTCTGGCCACGGGGAACAAGTTATTTTCCAAGCCACACTTCAAGCCACTTGGATCAAAGTAGAAATTTGAAGGCCGGAGAAAAGGAGTGAATTTTTCCAAGCATTTCCCTTTCCCAAGCAGCATCATCTCCCAGGGCTGCTTTGTTAGCACACAGTAGATCATAGCTTGTGGTAGGTAAGACAGTAGCCCAAGCTAAACGATTTCATTAGGCACATGCTGACTTAGCCCAGATTGTTCCCTTCGGGTCCTGGATACTACATGGAATTGCATAATCTTCCATCATAATTACTGGAAGCATCAGAAGCAGCTGTTGCCTCCTCCCCATTGCTTGAGCCAGACAGCAAAGAGCCTGAAGGTCCCATCCTCTGATAATGATTCGCTTCATTTCAGTGTGCATGTCTGTGAATTTCAGGGCCTGAGCCAGGAGCCATTACCTGCCCTCTTGCTGCTAAACATGGTGGCAAAAGTTCTATCTACAATAGAGCATAGGAATAGTACTACTGCCAGATATAACAGGCTTATGGGCACTAACCTTCACCAGGTATGAATTATAGACTACTACTGTTAATATTAGCTATTAGTTATTTATCACCACTATGTGCTAGGCATCACGCTAAGCACTCTATATAGGTAGTTTCACTTCATCCTCTAAAGGCATCCCTGAGATTAAAAACATGCCATCATCTGCCCAGACCCTCTTCTCTGCCCAAAGTCTGTGAAAATAAGAAGGAAGGGGAAGACATGGCATCACAGATTCAGAAATTCTAAATCGAAGGAGGATAACTACTGACAACCTATAAACATTTGTGATCAATGTTTATTATGTGGTAGGCTCTGTACTAGATGCTGGAGACACAATGGAAGACAGTGACATGGGCTTTACACTGGAGAATTACAAAGGAGGTGATTTTTAAAGTGTTTGAGGAGAGAGGAGTAAGTGTTTGGTAGAGGAGTGAAGAGGATGAGGGGCCATCCAGGCACTGCTGCACCCCATTGGAGGTCTCACTATAGAGATGAGAATTTGTTCTGAGGGAATAGAGAAAGAGATTGATAAGGAAGGAAAGGAAAAGTAAGAGAAGTCAGGTTTTATAAAAATGTGCTTTCCCAAGCCCACATTGGAAGAGAATCAAGAGCCCCTCACTCTTCAAAGACCTATTCCTACATGATTGCTATAGAATACAGAAACCGACTAAGAATGATTCTTAATGTTTTAGAGGACAAACGACAACTAGAGAATTGATAAACCGATATGTCACTTCTAATTTTTAAAATGCACATGCAAATACTTGTATATATACACAAAAATTTACATAAATTCTCTGATGCCTATTCATGTTCTAAGATCTCTAAGATAGGGAATTGAGCAGGAACAAAACTGTCCTGTAAGCTTCTCTCAAAAACATTGAGAACAGCCCAGTTACCTGAAAGTATGTAGACACACGAGAAAAGTCAGCAGACCCAAAATTTTTAGTATGTGGGGGGCAATGATTATATAGGGTAGATGAATTCAGGGAGTATTGGCCAGCACCTTTCAGGAAAAAAGGAGAGACTCAAAAATGACCTGCTGACCAAAGAGGAGAAAAGTTTTAGAACAGTCTATAAAAGAAGTAGCCTGAAGAATGGTCAGAAAACAGTTCTTATTGGCAAAGGTAGCCCTATATGCCTCCAACCATGATGTGAGTTACTATAGAGACAAACAAGTATGTCAGTTTTTGTTTACAAATACCCAAGGAAATGGTTAAATTGAAAATCTCTTAATTATCCTCAACGCTCTCCAGAGGGAATGGAGGAAGATCTGAAAGAACTGGAGTCCCAGAGCCTTGGGGGTTGAATTAGCTACATATGTCTCTAAAATGCAACCCCAGTATTTTCCATTGTATGGTGTTGGCCAGGAGTAAACAAAAACAATGACAAAATAATTTAGTCCTTCTGACAGCTGGAATGAGATGATTATCCCAATTATAATGATGAGAAACTAACCTACTCAAGGGTATATAGCTAGGAAATGACAGAGCTGGGCAAATCCAAGTCTCCATGTCTCCAGAATCTGTTTCATATTCACCACATTCTGTTCTCTCAGGCAAAGAAGATTCCAAGCAGGTGAAAAATTACATTGAGAAGGTGGGATAAGAATCTTACTCAGAAAATATCTGTTCTCCTTGTTCCTTGCTTCCTCTATGGAATAGACAGGCTGGGGGCATTTTCTTTGATCCAATCCTTCTCTATATTGCCACCAAGTTGCCTTCCGATAATACAAATCATGCCAGCATGCTACCTTCCCCAGACTATTTTCTTTGTCCCTACTGAATGTGTGTGTGTTTTTTTTTTTTTCTTTACAAGGAACGTTTATCATCAATGCAGAAATTCAATTACTGTTTGGATTTATATACTCATTAGCTTGATGCATGGCACACACCATTCAGTGTTACACTCGTAATGAAATCACCATATCTGACAGAAGGAGACAGTTTACACGTTCAGGCTAGACATAAATTAAGCTGACTCAAGCCCAACACTCTTTCATTATTACCTCCAGCACGTTGTACTAATCATATGACCAATTCTTTATGTGTATGCAGTGATCAATAGTGACAACAAGTATTGTGGCTACATGAGTTGAGGCTACAGCAAGAATGAGATTTCCTTCCTATTGGGCAAATGAAGCAGAAATGGCCTTGTCCTATATTAGGTGAAGAGGACCCTCAGAGGAAGGTGACAGCCTCTGCCCACTGAGGCTCTTGCAAAGTAATTTGTTTTATTTCCAAATAACAGGTTGACACAGTCATATTATCACAACTTAGGCCTAAAATAAAGAGAAGAATTCTGATTTTGTCTAAGTTGTTTTCATATTCATTCAGGGCCTTGTATACCCAACTTCCTTTGCATTTCTCAGGGCATATGGTGCATTCTTACATGACAGGACTGGCAAAAACAGACCTGGAAGTATAAGAAGTCATTATCAAGAGCCTGTAATTAGGTTTCAGACACAGCAGTCTGGGACAGACAGAGGCAGCGCCAAGAGTCATTTTTGCAGATGTAGTCTATAAGGAGGTAGGAAAGAAACCTCAGAGTCAGATACACCTCGGTTCAAACATCCACTCCGCCACTTACTTGCTGTGAGACTTTGGGCAAGTCACTTAACTTTTCTGTCTTATGAACTGATAATAGTGCCTTGCCTGGATGAAGAGGGTAAAGATTAGAGACTGATGTGGAATAAGTCCTTAATCATTCATCATGGTGATGATGATTCCACACAAGCCAATACAGGAAGGGGACATAAATCTGAAGGCTAGGGGATAAGCCAGAAATGTGAGCCACAGACCACAAATCAATTAGTAAAAACAAAAACAAATAAACCAACCACAGTTCACAGAGAGGAAGGGAAGTCCAGATTATTTTATTCACTGCTCACAGGGTGGCTCCCACTGAAGGAGACTGGCTGCATCTGAAGCCACAAATGTTCTCTCTCCGAAGATATTATCAATGAGTCCTGACCACTCTGATTCCTGAAAGCTCACCCTGGTCCTAGTGGTAGCAGTATAGTCTTTCTTCTTTTCTTGAAAACAGAAGCTTGAATTTAGGAAGAGCAAAGAGGCACCATAAGAATATTTCTATTCTCACAGAGAGTTCCTGCTAAGATTCTGAAGATTTTTTGTTTTGCTTTGCTTTTGAGCCGAGACGCCAGGCTGGAGTGCAGTGGTGCGATCTTGGCTCACTGCAAGCTCCGCTTCCCAGGTTCAAGTGATTCTCCTGCCTCAGCCTCCCGAGTAGCTGGGATTACAGTCTAGCACCACCACACCCAGCTAATTTTTGTATTTTTAGTAGAGATGGGGTTTCACCAAGTTGGCCAGGATGACCTCGTGATCCACCTGCCTCGGCCTCCCAAAATGCTGGGATTACAGGCGTGAGGCACCACTTCTGAAGCCAGCCTATTCTGAAGGTTTAACCATGGTTTTAAATGATGCCTTTCTACTTGGATTCAATATTTTCTAAAAAATCCTTTCTGTGTCAAAATCCTATAAATTATATTCCTATAACTAAGTCAAAAGTCTTATTCTTCTTCCTGTTAAGATCTTGTACAAGACTTGATCATAATATATCTTCTGTTACATGATAATCTTTATTTGTACTTCTGTTCATCCACAAGGCTAAATTCCTTGAGGGCAGAGATAGGATTTTTATTTTTCTAGGACTTAACCTGCTTCCTGGAATAAAATAGGTATTCAACAATGCAATTATTATTGCAAGAATGGATGCTATGAACCAATACACGGTGACATTGTAAATGTGGCAATTTAAATCCTAGTTTCCTTTTCAAGCTAAATCATCTTGGGAAAAGGGCAGCTCCAGACTAAAAATATTAGGGTGAGAATTGTTACCGACTTAGTCATTACTATCAAATAAAGCTCTAAGGATTAAAATTATGCTTGTAGGAAGATAAAAATTATTGTTTATATAAGCAGGGATTTATAATGTTTACAATGAAACAATTCATATGAATTAGAAATATTCAATCTAGTCTTTCCTTCCAAGATGATTTTTCGCAGTTTTGTTTACTAGTTCCACTGATGAGTAATAACTCAATCTCTAACTCCACTCTATAGCTCCAATCTGCTGTGAGATTTCACACTGCATTCTTTTTTTTTTTCTTTTTTCTTTTTTTTTTTTGAGATGGAGTCTCGCTCTGTCGCCCAGGCTGGAGTGCAGTGGCGCCATCTGGGCTCACTGCAAGCTCCGCCTCCCGGGTTCACGTCATTCTCCTGCCTCAGCCTCTGAGTAGCTGGGACTACAGGCGCCGCCACCACACCCGGCTAATTTTTTGCATTTTTAGTAGAGACAGGGTTTCACTGTGTTAGCCAGGATGGTCTCCATCTCCTGACCTCGTGATCCGGCCGCCTCAGCCTCCCAAAGTGCTGGGATTACAGGCATGAGCCACCGTGCACTGCCACACTGCATTCTTAACCAAAGCTAATCACCTTGCAACTATATATCAATCAACCATAAGGTTAATTATTATTAATAATAACTATCACTTACTAGGTAAATATTACATGTACATCCATAACTCAACATGAATTATCTCATTTGTTCTTCAAAATTCCCCTCTAAAAGAAAAGTACTGACAGCCATATTTCCTAGATGAAGAAACGGAAACACAGAGAGGTTATTTCATTTGTCCCACAGACAACAGCATGTGGATGATGCAGCCCAAGTCATCTGCTATAAATGGGTCTGAGAAGAAGGATTTAAAGGGCATGAACAATGGCTGGTGACCACCTTATTTATTTTGTAGAAACTCCCTCAGCTGCATTATTTGATATTATTTCATCATTATGCTCTATCTTGAAATTTGCATATTCTATCAGAAACAACTATCAAAAGCAAAGAAATGATGTGTTTTAGTATAAAGCATTGGCACATTAATTAGTTACCATCTATGAACCTATCAACTATAAGGAACCAAATTTCAAAATTTCCAAAATTCCAAGGAAGGTCACAAGAGAAATAAACCAGAGAGAAATATAGTATAGAAATGTACAGATCCCCAGATCTTTCAGTGGAGGCAGGACTATTTAGACAATGGATGTACTTGAAATGTGAAGAAAATTATACTTTATATCTAGCCCATCTATTTGTATATTTATGAGCTTCATTATATCTGAGTTTCTACCAGTTGAAGTTCCAAAATGTTAAAGTGATCATCGTTGCTACCGAGCAGTATGTTCTTGTTAAGAGGTGTGGTGGGTGGGCCTGATTGAAGGAATCCTACATTTTCACAGGAAAGTGACACTGTTGGCCCACAGTAAATCTCTGCTGGACTTTGTTTGCTTGGTGGTAAAAAGGACTTTTGTTTGATCTATCAACACTCTTAAACAGTTCTTCAGGGACTGCATGGTACCTACAACTAGGTGAAGAAAATTGGAGCTAATGGGATCCAACCTGTAAACATGGTTTAATTCACCCAAGCTCTGATGATCCAGTTTTAAAAGTGATAAATGTTACAGAGTGAAAGAAGGAAGAGAGAGAAATCTAATCAGCTGCATAGAAAAAGAAGTGTATTATTATAACTTTTATCCTAACTTACCCTTATTTGTTATGGTTTTCAAATTTTCATAATCATCTTGAAGAAAGCAATAGAGAAAATGATCTGGAGAATCTCTAAATTCTGTTCCCAATTTAAGAGCCTATCTCCGGGCTTAACCTATTTCAGAGCAGAAAACACTCGGAGCACATATTTCTTATTCTTTCTCGAGAAGAGCTTAAAACCACATTGACAATTGGTACCTCATTTTCTGACTCCCTGATCTTGTAGACCCTGTTGCCTGCCTTCCTGATATTTTCCTCCAACATTAGACAATTCCTTAAGTCTCATTTGCTTTCTGTGATCTCTTATCCACTGACAAAGATAGGATATAGGGAAATTAGAACCTTGAACAAGCGAGTAAAAATGATGCAGATGCCTGATGTCAAAATCAGCCCAGGAGGTAATCAATCAGGTGTGTAATATCAAAGTCAGTAGTTGGGTATCTAAAGGGTGGATGCCAAAAGTTCTGTGGAATGCATAGAAAAATGGAAGGCTAAACCAGAGCAAATGAAGCACAGAAAATGGTAACTCAAGGTGGAGATTTTGGCAATACAAAAAATTTGGCAAACGAGGTATAATTAATAACAATAATAACAGGAACATATACCATTTATTAAGTGCCTATTAAGTGTCAGACACTGTTAGGCATTTTAAATAGTTAAATGATTTAATCCCTTCATTAGCTCTATGAGAGAATTATTATTCTAACTTTAAAAAGGAAAGTGAAACGAGATAGATAAAGAAACTTCTTCAAGGTTATGCAGGTCTTAAATGAGAGGAGAGAAATCAAAACCATTTCTGTCATACTCAAAGACCCATTTTTCTTAATAACATACACAATTCCTTTCTTCTTTTTCCTACCTCTAAGTGTAATAATGTGTCTCCTTTTAAAGATATATCAAGAGTATTTTTTAGTGTTACTTCATCTTAAAGGTTTAATCCCCTTCAGCTTAGCTGGACTGTTGGTCCAGCTCCCTCAAAACTAGCCCTGACTCATTGGCAACTGTTTTATTTTTGTTGTTGTTGTATTGCTTTTAGTTCTTTGTTTGGAGGCTAACCCCAAATCCATACTCACATGAGCCAGTGTCACTTGCTCAGAGCAATGGATTATTCCCATTTCCCATTTTCTGGCTCTCTTCAGAATCTCTTTAGTGTGTTAATTCTGGACCAGTTGTTCATTATGACAATACGTAAAGATCTCAGCATCTGCCAGCTGTCTGCCAGATGGCTGAAATCTAGTAAATGGCCACTGCCCTATGGACTATAGAGGAGTGGCCAAATATCCCCCTGCTTAATTCAGAAGCTCCCGAAGAATTTCACATGGTACAAACCTGAGATTCAGCTGATCTCTAGGTGATGCAAACATCTTAATAATAATAATAATATATAATAGCAATAATGTAAAACATTTACCAAGCGCTCCAAGTGTATACCTTGTGCTCAGCACCGCTCCAAGCATTTTAAATGTTCATCATTTAATGTTCACAACAACTGTAGAAGCAGGCATTATTATTTGCCCCATTTTACAAGTGAATACTGTAAAGCACAGAGAAATTAAGTTACCCAAGTCCACACAGCTGGAAAATAATAGAGCAGGGAATTTGAGTCTTGACAATCTGATTTCAGTGTTCCTTACTATTACCTGCACCATGTTCTGCTTGGGAAGATGGGTTTTATTTGCTACCATTTATTTGTACCATGAAAAGGAGCCAATACCCAAAGCATCAAGTAAAGCAAAAGGCCTCTTGTATAAGCCTTGTTTATTCATGGTGAAAAGGAAAATAATAGTAATAACTAGATCATATTGAGTTCCTCATCTGTGCCATTTATGTACATCTTGTCATGTAATCTTACAATAATCCTGTGAGATATGTCTTAATATTAACTCCAATTAAAAGAGGAGGAAACTCAGGTGTCAAGACAGGTATGTTGCCTAAGAACACAGTTGGTAAAAGACAAAGACTATATCACATATCTACTGCCACAGTAATTCTGCATCACAAATCACACTAAAACCACTAAAACTTACTAGCTTAAAACAACTACCATTAATTTAGATCGCAATAGTCAGATCACTACTTTGGCTTGGTTTGGCTGGGCAATTCCTCTTTTCTTCCTAGGAGTCCTTGTGCATCTGAGGTTAGCTGGGGGTCCAGTATGCAGTTTTGTTGATCTTCACTGGGCTGTCTCATTTTGGGGGCTCAACTAGAACAAGTGAGCTGAATCAGCTCTGTTTTTTCCATGGCAGACACAGGATCCCTAGAGAGTGTTTGGACATATGCAAAACCTCTTGAGGGCTCTTCTTAGAATTGGCACACCATGACTTTGCCACTTTCTGTGAGTCAAAGCAAGTCATAATGCCAGCTCAGATTTGAGGGTTGAAAATAGATGGAAAGAGCTGCAAAATCATACTGTAAAGGGTACATTTCCACAAAGGCATGGATAATTGTGGCCATTTTTGTAGTCAGCTACCACAAACACAGAATCAATTTCTGACTAACTCCAGAGTCCTTATCGCTATGAAAAACATATATCTCCAATACAAAATTCAAGTTTGCATGCCCCTAAATAGTACATTCAGGAAGTACATTTATATATCCATCCTCTCAACATTTTTAAATATTTCACTCCACTTTCTTCTTTTTTTCTTGATTTCTGAGAATTTGGATATGATTCTTGTTTTGCTTCTCTATAAAGTAAGGTATTTTTTCCTCTGGCTTCATTCAGGATTTTTTTTTCTCTTTCATTTTCTGCAGCTTGAATATGATATCCCTAGATGTAGCTTTTTGATGTTTATCCTGCTTGGTGTTCTCTGAGCTTCCTGGATCTGCAGTTTGATGTCTGACATTAATTTGGGAAAATTCTTAGTCATTATTGCTTAAAATATTTCTCTTTTCTTTCTTCTCATTCTTATTCCTATTATAAGTATGTTATGCCTTCTGTAGTTGTCCCTCAGTTCTTGGATATCCTGTTCTTTTTTTATAGTCATTTTTTGTCTTGATTTTCAGCCTGCAAAGTTTCCATTAACACATCTTCACGCTCAGAGATTCTTTTCTAATCCATGTCCAATCCACTAATGAGTCCATCAAAGATCATCATTACCGTGTTTTTTATCTCTAGCATTTCTTTTTTATTCTTTCTTAGAATTTCCATCTATCTACTGACATGACCGATCTGTTCTTTTCTTAATTTGACATATAGTCATTATAGAGAGTTACGGGGTACACAGTGACATTTCTATACATATAACATATAGTAGTCAAATCAGGGTAATTAGCATATCTATTACATCAAATATTTATCATGTTTTTTTGTTTTGGGAACATTCAAAATCTTCTTTTCTAGTTATTCAAAAGTATATAACAAACTAGTGTTAACTATAGTCACTCTACAGTGCTAGAGAACACTAGAAGTTACTCCTCCTATCGAGCTGTAATTTTACATTCTTTAATTGCTCCCTATCCTACCTTCCTTTACCTCCCCAGCTTCTAGTAACCAGTATTCTACTCTTTACTTCCATGAGATAAACTTCTTTTTAGCTTCCACGTATGAGTGAGAACACGTTTTTCACTTAACACAATATCCTCCAGTAACACAACATCCAAATGACAGGATTTCATTCTTTTTAGTGGCTGAGTAGTATTTCATTATATATCACATTTTTTTATTTTTTAGAGATGGGGTCTCATTCTGTCACCCAGGGCTGGAATGCAGTAGCATAATCATAGCTCACTGCAGCCTCAAACACCTGGGCTCATGCTATTCTCCCATGTCAGAGTCCAGAAGAGCTGGGACTACAGGGGTGCACCACCATGCCCAGCTAATACCACATTTTCTTTATTCATTCATCTGTGGATGGATACTTAGGTTGATTCCATTTCTTGGCTATTATGAAAAGTGCTGTAATAAACATGGTGATATAGATATATCTTCAATATCTTGATGTTCTTTCCTTTGGATATATATACACACACATACAGTAGTGGGGTGCTGAATCATATGGTAGTTCTAGTTGTAGTTTTTTGAGAAATGTAGTTCTAGTTGTAGTTTTTTGAGAAATGTAGTTCTAGTTGTAGTTTTTTGAGAAATCTCCATACTGTTTTCCATAGTGGTTGTACTAGTTCACTTTTACTCTGCATCCGCATCCTAATCAGCATTTGTTATTTTTTTCTTTTTGATAGTAGCCATTGTAACTGGTGTGAGATGATAGCTCGTTGTTGTTCTGTTACCCTTCTGTTCTTTCATATTGTCCACATTTTTCATTAGAGTCCTCAGCATATTAATCACAGTTGTTTCCCAGTTTGATAATTCGAACATCCCTATGCTATTATGAGTGTGGTTCTGATACTTGCCCTGTCTCTTCAAACTGTGTATTTTGCCTTTTAGTATGCCTTGTAATTTTTTGTTGAAAGCTGGACATGAGAGACTGTATAAAAAGAAGTCCAGTAAATAGTCTAATGCCTTTACTGATGTGGTGGTAAGACATATGTGGTTGGGAAATATTCCACAGTTCTGTGATTAGACATCAGTCTGTTAGTAAGTATGTGCCTTTGGGCTGTGAACTTCATAAGTGTTCACTAATTCCACTGACACTGCCAGTTTAGGTAGGATAAGATGGCTAGAGGGGTCTGGGATTAAGTATTTTTCTCCCCCGCCCAGGTCAGTTAGGCTTTAATGAAATCTTAATAGGTTAGATTTCTAGTTAAATACCTTTTCTTGAGGTCAGCCTTTGTTAAGAACAGAAAGCTGTAGTGTTCAGACAGCCACCTGAGAAACACAAAGCCACAATGAGACCGGAGACAGCCTCCAAAACCACCATACTAACTGATCTAAGAGTTCAAATGTGGTTAAACCCTCCAGTATTCCTATGGCTTTGGCTACCTCAACTTGGACCATCCATTGCTTGGGCATCACTCAGAAGTATTTCCTCAGCCTTGATTAAAATGATAAGTAAGGAGGGCGGAGCAAGATGGCCGAATAGGAACAGCTCCAGTCTCCCAACTCCCAGCACGAGCGACACAGAAGACCGGTGATTTCTGCATTTTCAACTGAGGTACTGGGGTCATCTCACTAGGGAGTGCTGGACAATCGGTGCTGGACAGCTGCTGCAGCCTGACCAGCGAGAGCTGAAGCACGGCGAGGCATCGCCTCACCTGGGAAGCGCAAGGGGGAAGGGAATCCCTTTTCCTAGCCAGGGGAACTGAGACACACAACACCTGGAAAATCGGGTGACTCCCACCCCAATACTGCGCTTTAAGCAAACGGGCGCACCAGGAGAATATATCCCACACCTGGCTGGGAGGGTGCCACGCCCACAGAGCCTCCCTCATTGCTAACACAGCAGTCTGCGATCTAACCGAAACGGCAGCAGTGAGGCTGGGGGAGGGGCGCCCACCATTGCTGAGGCTTAAGTAGGTAAACAAAGCCACTGGGAAGCTCGAACTGGGTGGAGCTCACAGCAGTTCAAGGAAACCTGCCTGTCTCTGTAGACTCCACCTCTGGGGACAGGGCACAGATAAAAAACAACAAAAAAAAAGCAGCAGAACCTCTGCAGACGCAAACGACTCTGTCTGACAGCTTTGAAGAGAGCAGTGGATCTCCCAACACGGAGGTTGAGATCTGAGAACAGACAGACTGCCTGCTCAAGTGGGTCCCTGACCCCTGAGTAGCCTAACTGGGAGACATCCCCCACCAGGGGCAGTCTGACACCCCACACCTCACAGGGTGGAGTACACCCCTGAGAGGAAGCTTCCAAAGTAAGAATCAGAAAGGTACACTCGCTGTTCAGCAATATTCTATCTTCCACAACCTCTGCTGCTGATACCCAGGCAAACAGGGTCTGGAGTGGACCTCAAGCAATCTCCAACAGACCTATAGCTGAGGGTCCTGACTGGCAGAAGGAAAACTATCAAACAGGAAGGACACCTATACCAAAACCCCATCAGTACGTCACCATCATCAAAGACCAGAGACAGACAAAACCACAAAGATGGGGAAAAAGAAGGGCAGAAAAGCTGGAAATTCAAAAAATAAGAGCGCATCTCCCCCTGCAAAGGAGCGCAGCCCAACGCCAGCAATGGATCAAAGCTGGTCACAGAATGACTTTGACGAGATGAGAGAAGAAGGCTTCAGTCCATCAAACTTATCAGAGCTAAAGGAGGAATTACGTACCCAGCGCAAAGAAACTAAAAATCTTGAAAAAAGAGTGGAAGAATTGACAGCTAGACTCATTAATGCAGAAAAGGTCATAAACGAAATGACAGAGATGAAAACCATGACACGAGAAATACGTGACAGATGCACAAGCTTCAGTAACTGACTCGATCAACTGGAAGAAAGAGTATCAGCGATTGAGGATCAAATGAATGAAATGAAGCGAGAAGAGAAACCAAAAGAAAAAAGAAGAAAAAGAAATGAACAAAGCCTGCAAGAAGTATGGGATTATGTAAAAAGACCAAATCTACGTCTGATTGGGGTGCCTGAAAGTGAGGGGGAAAATGGAACCAAGTTGGAAAACACTCTTCAGGATATCATCCAGGAGAACTTCCCCAACCTAGTAGGGCAGGCCAACATTCAAATTCAGGAAATACAGAGAACGCCACAAAGATACTCCTCCAGAAGAGCAACTCCAAGACACATAATCGCCAGATTCACCAAAGTTGAAATGAAGGAGAAAATCTTAAGGGCAGCCAGAGAGAAAGGTCGGGTTACCCACAAAGGGAAGCCCATCAGACTAACAGCAGATCTCTCGGCAGACACTCTACAAGCCAGAAGAGAGTGGGGGCCAATATGCAACGTTCTTAAAGAAAAGAATTTTCAACCCAGAATTTCATATCCAGCCAAACTAAGTTTCATAAGTGAAGGAGAAATAAAATCCTTTACAGATAAGCAAATGCTTAGAGATTTTGTCACCACCAGGCCTGCCTTACAAGAGACCCTGAAGGAAGCCCTAAACATGGAAAGGAACAACCGGTACCACCCATTGCAAAAACATGCCAAAATGTAAAGACCATCGAGGCTAGGAAGAAACTACATCAACTAATGAGCAAAATAACCAGTTAATATTATAATCGCAGGATCAAGTTCACACATAACAATATTAACCTTAAATGTAAATGGACTAAATGCTCCAATTAAAAGACACAGACTGGCAAACTGGATCAAGAGTCAAGACCCATCAGTCTGCTGTATTCAGGAGACCCATCTCACATGCAGAGACATACATAGGCTCAAAATAAAGGGATGGAGGAAGATCTACCAAGCAAATGGAGAACAAAAAAAGGCAGGGGTTGCAATCCTAGTCTCTGATAAAACAGACTTTAAACCATCAAAGATCAAAAGAGACAAAGAAGGCCATTACATAATGGTAAAGGGATCAATTCAACAGGAAGAGCTAACTCTCCTAAATATATATGCACCCAACACAGGAGCACCCAGATTCATCAAGCAAGTCCTTAGAGACTTACAAAGAGACTTAGACTCCCATACAATAATAATGGGAGACTTCAACACTCCACTGTCAACATTAGACAGATCAATGAGACAGAAAGTTAACAAGGATATCCAGGAATTGAACTCATCTCTGCACCAAGCGGACCTAATAGACATCTATAGAACTCTACACCCCAAATCAACAGAATATACATTTTTCTCAGCACCACATCGCACTTATTCCAAAATTGACCACATAATTGGAAGTAAAGCACTCCTCAGCAAATGTAAAAGAACAGAAATTATAAGAAACTGTCTCTCAGACCACAGTGCAATCAAACTAGAACTCAGGACTAAGAAACTCAATCAAAACCGCTCAACTACATGGAAACTGAACAACCTGCTCCTGAATGACTACTGGGTACATAACGAAATGAAAGCAGAAATAAAGATGTTCTTTGAAACCAATGAGAACAAAGATACAACATACCAGAATCTCTGGGACACATTTAAAGCAGTGTGTAGAGGTAAATTTATAGCACTAAATGCCCACAAGAGAAAGCAGGAAAGATCTAAAATTGACACTCTAACATCGCAATTGAAAGAACTAGAGAGGCAAGAGCAAACACATTCAAAAGCTAGCAGAAGGCAAGAAATAACTAAGATCAGAGCAGAACTGAAGGAGATAGAGACACAAAAAACCCTCCAAAAAATCAATGAATCCAGGAGTTGGTTTTTTGAAAAGATCAACAAAATTGACAGACCGCTAGCAAGACTAATAAAGAAGAAAAGAGAAAGGAATAAAATAGACGCAATAAAAAATGATAAAGGGGATATCACCACCGACCCCACAGAAATACAAACTACCATCAGAGAATACTATAAACACCTCTACGCAAATCAACTAGAAAATCTAGAAGAAATGGATAATTTCCTGGACACTTACACTCTCCCAAGACTAAACCAGGAAGAAGTTGAATCCCCGAATAGACCAATAGCAGGCTCTGAAATTGAGGCAATAATTAATAGCCTACCAACCAAAAAAAAGCCCAGGACCTGAAGGATTCACAGCTGAATTCTACCAGAGTTACAAGGAGGAGCTGGTACCATTCCTTCTGAAACTATTCCAATCAATAGAAAAAGAGGGAATCCTCCCGAACTCTTTTTATGAGGCCAACATCATCCTGATACCAAAGCCTGGCAGAGACACAACAAAAAAAGATATTCATCAATATCCCTGATGAACATCGATGCAAAAATTCTCAATAAAATACTGGCAAACCGGATTCAGCAGCACATCAAAAAGCTTATCCACCATGATCAAGTGGGCTTCATCCCTGGAATGCAAGGCTGGTTCAACATTCGCAAATCAATAAATGTAATCCAGCATATAAACAGAACCAAAGACAAGAACCACATGATTATCTCAATAGATGCAGAAAAGGCTCTTGACAAAATTCAACAGCCCTTCATGCTAAAAACGCTCAATAAATTCGGTATTGATGGGACATATCTCAAAATAATAAGAGCTATTTATGACAAACCCACAGCCAATATCATACTGAATGGGCAAAAACTGGAAAAATTCCCTTTGAAAACTGGCACAAGACAGGGATGCCCTCTCTCACCACTCCTATTCAACATAGTGTTGGAAGTTCTGGCTAGGGCAATCAGGCAAGAGAAAGAAATCAAGGGTATTCAGTTAGGAAAAGAAGAAGTCAAATTGTCCCTGTTTGCAGATGACATGATTGTATATTTAGAAAACCCCATTGTCTCAGCCCAAAATCTCCTTAAGCTGATAAGCAACTTCAGCAAAGTCTCAGGATACAAAATTAATGTGCAAAAATCACAAGCATTCTTATACACCAGTAACAGACAAACAGACAGCCAAATCATGAATGAACTTCCATTCACAATTGCTTCAAAGAGAATAAAATACCTAGGAATCCAACTTACAAGGGATGTAAAGGACCTCTTCAAGGAGAACTACAAACCACTGCTCAGTGAAATAAAAGAGGACACTAACAAATGGAAGAACATACCATGCTCATGGATAGGAAGAATCAATATTGTGAAAATGGCCATACTGCCCAAGGTTATTTATAGATTCAATGCCATCCCCATCAAGCTACCAATGACTTTCTTCACAGAATTGGAAAAAACTGCTTTAAAGTTCATATGGAACCAAAAAAGAGCCCGCATTGCCAAGACAATCCTAAGTCAAAAGGACAAAGCTGGAGGCGTCACGCTACCTGACTTCAAACTATACTACAAGGCTACAGTAAATAACCAAAACAGCATGGTACTGGCACCAAAACAGAGATATAGATCAATGGAACAGAACAGAGTCCTCAGAAATAATACCACACATCTACAGCCATCTGATCTTTGACAAACCTGAGAGAAACAAGAAATGGGGAAAGGATTCCCTATTTAATAAATGGTGCTGGGAAAATTGGCTAGCCATAAGTAGAAAGCTGAAACTGGATCCTTTCCTTACTCCTTATACGAAGATTAATTCAAGGTGGATTAGAGACTTAAATGTTAGACCTAATACCATAAAAACCCTAGAAGAAAATCTAGGTAGTACCATTCAGGAAATAGGCATGGGCAAGAACTTCATGTCTAGAACACCAAAAGCAACAGCAGCAAAAGCCAAAATTGACAAATGGGATCTAATTAAACTAAAGAGCTTCTGCACAGCAAAAGAAACTACCATCAGAGTGAACAGGCAACCTACAGAATGGGAGAAAATTTTTGCAATCTACTCATCTGACAAAGGGCTAATATCCAGAATCTACAAAGAACTCAAACAAATATACAAGAAAAAAAACAAACAACCCCATCAAAAAGTGGGCAAAGGATATGAACAGACATTTCGCAAAAGAAGACATTCATACAGCCAACAGACACATGAAAAAATGCTCATCATCACTCGCCATCAGAGAAATGCAAATCAAAACCACAATGAGATACCATCTCACACCAGTTAGAATGGCAATCATTAAAAAGTCAGGAAACAACAGGTGCTGGAGAGGATGTGGAGAAATAGGAACACTTTTACACTGTTGGTGGGATTGTAAACTGGTTCGACCATTATGGAAAACAGTATGGCAACTCCTCAAGGATCTAGAACTAGATGTACCATATGACCCAGCCATCCCACTACTGGGTATATACCCAAAGGATTATAAATTATTCTACTACAAAGACACATGCACACGTATGTTTATTGCGGCACTATTCACAATAGCAAAGACTTGGAATCAACCCAAATGTCCATCTGTGACAGACTGGATTAAGAAAATGTGGCACATATACACCATGGAATATTATGCAGCCATAAAAAAGGATGAGTTTGCGTCCTTTGTAGGGACATGGATGCAGCTGGAAACCATCATTCTTAGCAAACTATCACAAGAAGAGAAAACCAAACACCGTATGTTCTCACTCATAGGTGGGAACTGAATAATGAGATCACTTGGACTCAGGAAGGGGAACATCACACACTGGGGCCTATCATGGGGAGGGCGGGGGGGAGGGATTGCATTGGGAGTTATACATGATATAAATAATGAATTGATGGGTGCTGACGAGTTGATGGGCGCAGCACACCAACATGGCACAAGTATACATATGTAACAAACCTGCATGTTATGCACATGTACCCTAGAACTTAAAGTATAATTTAAAAAAATGATAAGTAAGGTAGAAAGACAATTTTCTTTTATTTATTTCCATTTTGCTCTTTTTTTTTTTTTTTTTTTTGGTGACGGAGTCTCGCTCTATCGCCCAGGCTGGAATGCAGTGGCCGGATCTCAGCTCACTGCAAGCTCTGCTTCCCGGGCTCACGCCATTCTCCTGCCTCAGCCTCCCGAGTAGCTGGGACTACAGGCGCCTGCCACCTCGCCCGGCTAGTTTTTTGTAGTTTTTAGTAGAGACAGGGTTTCACCGTGTTAGCCAGGATGGTCTTGATCTCCTGACCTTGTGATCCGCCCGTCTCGGCCTCCCAAAGTGCTGGGATTACAGGCTTGAGCCACCGCGCCCGGCCCATTTTGCTCTTTAATATTATTACTTGTGGTTTTAATGAAGGAAGAATTTTTCAAAAGACAAGTAAGGCTATGAGAAAACAACCTCCTGAAACTCAAATAATCAAAAAAGTAACCAATGGAGGAGATGCAAAACTCACCTAGCCAAGAAAATAGTTTATTTTACATCTAAGTCTGCTTTTTTCTTAAGTTTGTACAAAGCCTACTTTAGCTGACAAATACCTTCATTCAAGGAAAGGAGCATTTTTTTCAGGTAATGTTCTTATTCCTGGAGGGAAAAGAAAGGTAAATTCTGAAGTGAAGGATATCCTGGGGAAACAGTTTGGCAAATGATATGACATTTTCCTGTTCTTGTGTAATATCATAGAGGAATAAATATGGGTGACATGGAACCAGGTAAAATGATAAGTAAGGTAGAATAATAGGTTGTGAAATCAAAATAGTTCCTCAGAGATCAGCTGGTACCTGATGAGATCTGAGACCTGGAGAAGTACATTTTATTGTCCAGTGTAACCCAGATGGTTAGTAGCAGAATTGAAGCTGGAGCCAAAACTTAAAAATCCCTATTTAGCATCCTTCCTAATCAATTTTACTAGACTCAAACATTTTTTCACCAAAATCTGCCTCTATCTGTCTATGAACTTGTATCTCTTCTGCTAAGCTACCATAGATGGGCTAAATTCTACCCTCTACAAGAAAGATGATATGTAAAGTACATGGGTGTTACCTAAGGAGGTACGTGAGAGAATTCAGGGTATATGAACTGCAATGGAAAGATATGTCCCTCTTATCCTCACTAACTTATAAGTGAGACTGAGCATTTATACCAATTACAAATGGAGGCAACAAACCACACTTGTATTAGTAGTTCCTGTGGTTTGTCACTATATAAAACAGATATTTTATATCCTCTACAATTTGCATACATTTTGAAACATCATTTCTGTTCATAATAATTTTGAAATTATATACTTATCAGACATGCTCCTAGATATTAATTAATGTCTTCATAAAAAGGCACATATATTGCTATTTCATTTTTTAAAATATTTGGTCATTGGTTTCCTTAGTGACTGTATATAATTTGTTTAATGGCAGGCTTTGAATAGGCAATGGTATCCTATGATACAGGATACCTAAGAACACTTCTGGGTCTAGTTACCCTCTGCTTTAGAAGGGGCCCAGGAGCTCCAGGAGCCAGAGAAAACACCTTAAAATATATCCACAGCTGGAGGATAGATAAAGGTGTGGTCCCCTGAGAAGAAATCTCTATGAAGAATTAAGAAGTCTGCTTGAATCAGCTAGATTCAGCAACAAGGTATGAATATTAGGGTTGAAGGTAGGACTTATGAATTCAAATCAAGACTGTGCTTGTGAACAATTCCTGTGCAGTCCTCTCTGCCAGCCCTCCTCCTCTCCTCTTAACCTGGGAGACAATGCAACAGTGAAATTGCTAAATCCCTGGGCCACAAGTAGCTCTGCTGTGAGATGCCAGCATAAAAGAGCTCAGTCTAAGAGGAAAAAGTTAAGGGTTCCCCTACAGCAAAGAGGACGACAGCAGCAATATGAGCTAAAACCTTGAAACAACTCAGAGATGGGTAATTCTAAAGAGAATAGAAATTCAAATGAGAGTGTGGACCCTGGACCATGATTAGCTGAACACCAATTAACAATTCAGCAGAAAGAAATCAGCAGCATAAAAAAATCACAGCAGATACAATGTGTCACACAATGAAAAGTTAGTAACACAAACGTTGGTCTCAGACAGTCTAGGTTTGAATTGATTCAGCCCCTTCCAGGATGTGTGATCCTAGGCAAGTTACTTCACTTTCCCATGCCTTAATCTTCCTGTCTGTTAATTACAAGCTAACTATACCTACTTCATAGGGTTTTGGGAGGATGAAATGAATTAATTTGAAAATGTGTACGTGATAGTGCCAGGTACATTGCAAGCATTCAATAAATGTTTGATATTAGTTGCAGCAATCGCTCTGAATTTACACATAGGAACACTATGTTCTCCAACCTATTGTGGAATTATGTTTAAAGGCATAAAGGCATAAACTGCTATTGGCATTAGTAGCATGTTCGGGTTACATATTTAAGACCCCTTAGACTTCTTAGGGATATTTAAGGGATGTATTTCCTAGAAATAATTTGACCTCCTACTAATGAATTTGATGTGGCCTCGAGGCAGCAAATTTGAGGTTACTATTTGAAAGGTGGAGCAAGAAATATAATAGTTTATCCTTCAGAATGATTTGGTTATTTTTGAAACTCTATAATCAAGGATAATGGCACTTATGAATTGTCAATTAAATTTTTTTAAATTAAAATTAATTTTGAAAGTAATTTTTTAATTAAATAATAAAACAATAATGATACTTATTTGGACAATAAGAATATTTAGCAAGTTTCTGAATTACCTTCCATTTTAAAGGGTGGATTTTAGGGCCAGGCAAGGTGGCTTATGCCTGTAATCCCAGCACTTTGGGAGGTCAAGGCAGGTGGATCCCTGGAGTTCAGGAGTTCGACACCAGACTAACCAACACAGTGAAACCCCATCTCTACTAAAAATACAAAAATTAGCCGGGCATGGTGGCACATGCCTGTAATCCCAGCTACTTGGGAGGCTGAGGTAGGAGAATCGCTTGAACCTGCGAGGTAGGAAGTTGCAATGAGCCAAGATCATACCATTGCACTCCAGCCTGAGCAACAAAAGCAAAATCCCATCAAAAAAAAAAAAAAGAGTGGATTTCAGTATTGCAAGTCATATATTATATCTTGACCACTCAGGCCTACAAGAAAACACCTAAGTCTGATATGGTTTGGCTGTGTCCCCACCTAAATTTCATCTTAAATTGTCGTTCCCATAATCTTCAGATGTCAGGAAAGGGACCTGAAGGAAGTAACTGCAAGATGGCAGTGGTTTCTCCCATGCTGTTCTCACAATAATGAGTGCGTCTCATGAGATCTGATGGTTTTATAAGCATCTGGCATTTCCCTGCTTGCACTCACTCACTTCATCCTGCTGCCCTGTGAAAAAGGTGCCTCTTTTGCCTTCTTCCATGATTGTAAGTTTCCTGAGGCCTCCCTGGCAATGCAGAACCATGAGTCAATTTAAACCACTTTCCTTTAAAATTACCCAGTCTCAGGTATTTCTTTATAGCAGTGTGAGAACAGACTAATACAGTAAAATGATATCAGAAGTATTGGGCACTGCTGTAAAGATACCCAAAATGTAGAAGCAACTTTGGAACTGGGTAACAGGCAGAGTTTGGAACAGATAAAGATATGAACAATGAAGTCCAGATCTTCCAGGAAGATATGGAAAAAGTTTGGAATTTCCTAAAGACTTGTTGAATGGCTTTGACCAAGATGCTCATAGTGACATGGACAATGAAGTCCAGGCTGAGGTGGACTCAGATGGAGATGAGGAAATTTTTGGGAACTGGAATAATAGTGACTCTTGCTATGCTTTAGCAAAGAGACTGGCAGCATTTTGCTCCTGCCCTAGAGATTCACGAACTTTGAGAGAGATGATTTAGGGTATCTGGCAGAAGAAATTTCTAAGTGGCAAAGTGTTCAAGAGGAAGCAGAGCATAAAGGTTTGGAAAATTTGTAGCCTGATGATGCAGTAGAAAAGAAAAACCCATTTTCTAGGGAGAAATTCAAGCCAGCTGCAGAAAGTTGCATAAGTAATGAGAAGACAAATGTTAATCACCAAGACAATGGGGAAAATGTCTCCAGGGATTGTCAGAGACCTTCACAGCAGCCCCTCCCATCACAGGCCCAGAGACCTAGGAGGGAAAAATTGTTTAGTGGGCCAGTCCCAGGGTCCCCATGCTGCTCTGTGCAGCCTCCAGACTTGGTGCCCTGTGTCCCAGCCACTGCTGCTCCAGCTCTAGCTGTGGCTAAAAGGGGCCAACATGTAGCTCAGGCCATTGCTTCAGAGGGTGCAAGCCCTAAGCCTTGGCAGCTTTCCTGTGGTGTTGGGCCTGCAGGTGGACAGAAGTCAAGAACTGAGGTTTAGGAACCTCTGCCTAGATTTCAGAGGATGCATGGAAATGCCTAGATGTCCAGGCAGAAGTTTGCTGCAGGAGCAGAGCCCTAATGAAAACCTCTGCTAAGGCAGTGCAGAAGGTAAATGTGGGGTCAGGGTCCCCACACAGTGTCCCCACTGGGGCACTGCCTAGTGGAGCTGTGAGAAGAGGGCCACCATCCTCTAGACTCCAGAATAGTAGATCCACCAATAGCTTACACTGTGCACCTGGAAAAGCTGCAGACACTAAATGTCAGCCAGTGAAAGCAGCCAGGAGAGGAGCTGTATCCTGCAAACCCACAGGGGTGGAGCTGCCCAAGGCCATGGGAGCCCACCTCTTGCATCAGTGTGACCTGGATGTGTGACATGGAGTCAAAGGAGATAATTTCAAAGCTTTAAGATTTGACCACTCTATTGGATTTCAGACTTGTATGCAGCCTGTAGCCCCTTTGTTTTGACCAATTTCTCTGATTTAGAATTAGTGTATTTATCCAATGCTTGTACCCCCATTGTATCCAGAAAGTTACTTGCTTTTGATTTTTACAGACTCATAGGCAGAAGTGACTTGCCTTGTCTGAGATGAGACTTTGGATGTGAACTTGGGGGTTAATGCTGGAATGAGGTAATACTTTCAGGGACTGCTGAGAAGGCATTATCGATTTTGAAATGTGAGGACATGAGATTTGGGAGGGGTCAGGAGTAGAATGATATGGTTTGTCTGGTTCCCTTCCAAATCTCATGTTGAATTATAGTTCCCATAATCCCTATGTGTCATGGGAGGGACCCAGTGGGAAGTCATTGGATCATGGCAGTGGTTTCTCCCATACTGTTTTTGTGATAATGAGTAAGTCTCATGAGACTGATGGTTTTATAAGCATCTGGCATTTCCCCTGCTTGCACTCATTCACTCCATCCTGCTGCCTTGTGAAGAAAGTGCCTGCTATGCCTTCTGCCATGATTGTAAGTATCCTAAGGCTCCCCAAGCAATGCACACACACACACACACACACACACACACACACACACACACACACAATTGTATCTCAATAAACCTTATATCACATGCTTCCTTAATTGCATTTCTGATTTTTGATAATCCAATGTATTAAATAAAATATCTTAATGTTCCTCATAAGTCTGGTGGTCTGGAGAATTAGAGTAAATGTATGTTTATAATACTACTTTTTTTTTTTTGCATGGAGATGCACACCTGATATGGTTTGGACCTGTGCCCTCACTCAAATCTCATGTCAAATTGTAATCCTCAGTGTTGAAAGTGGGGCCTGGTAGAAGGTGACTCGATCATGGGGGTGTATTTCCCTCTGGATGCTATTCTCATGATAGAGTTCTCATGAGATCTAGCTGTTGAAAAGTGTATAGCACCTCCCTCCTCCCTTCTTTCTCCTGCTCTGGCCATGTAAGATGTCCCTGCTTCCCCTTCACCTTCCACCATGATTGAAAATTTCCTGAGGCCTTCCTAGAAGCCATCATGCTTCCTGTATATCCTGCAGAGCCATGAGCCAATTGAACCTCTTTTCTTTATAAGCTACCTAGCCTAAGGTATTTATTTATAGCAATGCAATAACGAAATAATACAGAAAACTGGTACCAACAAGTAGGACATTGCTATAAACATACCTGAAAATGTGGAAGTGACTTTGGAACTCGGTAGTGGGCAAAAGTTGGAAGTGTGTGGTGGCTCAGAAGAGAGAAAGATGAAGGAAAATTTGGAACTTCCCAGAGTCTTGTTAAATTACTGTGATCAAAATGATGATAGTGATATGAACAATGAAGTCCAGATAGAGGAGATCTCATATGGAAATGAGAAACTTATTGGGAACTGGAGCAAAGGTCACTTTTGTTCCTTAGCAAAGCAACTGGCAGCACAGTGCCCCTGCTATAAAGTCTATAGAACTTTGAACTCGAGAATGATGATTTAGAGTATCTAGCAAAAGAAATATCTAAGCCGCAAAGCATTCAAGATTTAGCCTGACTGGGCCGGGCGCGGTGTCTCATGCCTGTAATTCCAGCACTTTGGGAGGCCGAGGCGGGTAGATCACAAGGTCAGGAGATCAAGACCATCCTGGCTAACACAGTGAAATCTTGTCTCCACTAAAAATACAAACAAATTAGCCGGGTGTGGTGGTGGGTGCCTGTAGTCCCAGCTACTCCGGAGGCTGAGTCAGGAGAATGGGGTGAACCAGGGAGGCAGAGCTTGCAGTGAGCCAAGATGGCACCACTGCACTCCAGCCTGGGTGACACAGCGAGACTCAGTCTCAAAAAAAAAAAATTTAGCTATCCTGGCTGTTTCTGAAAACTCACTTTACATGTGTGAAGAAAGAAATAATCTGAAACTGGAACTTATATTTAAAAGGGGAACAGAAAAATTTGCAGTCTAGCAATGTGGTAAAAAGAAAAATCCATTCTCAGGGGAGGCATTCAAGCAGGTTGCAGAAATTTGCATAACTGAATGGAAGGCAACTGCTAATAGCCAAGACAATGGGAAAAATGCCTTGAAGGTATGTCAGAGACCTTTGAGACAGCCCCTCCAATCACAAGCCTTGGGGCCTAGGAGGAAAGAATGATTTCCTGGGCAAGGCTCAGGGTCCCACTGTCCTGCACCTCAGTCAGAACACTGCTCCCTGCATCCTAGCTGTTCCAGCTCCAGCAGTGGCTAAAAGGGTCCCAGATACAGCTCAGTCTGCTGCTTTAGAGGGTGCAAGCCATAGGTCTTGGTGGCTTTCACTTGGTATTAAGCCTGAGAGTGTGCAGAGTACAAGGATTGAGGCTTGGGAGCCTTTGCCTAGATTTCAGAGAACGTGTGAAAAAGCCTAGATATCTAGGCACAAACCTGCTGCAGGAGTAGAGCCCTCACAGATAAACTCTACTAGGGCAATACAGAGGAGAAACATGGGGTTTGAACCTCCACAGATTGTCCCCACTGGGACACTCCCTAGTGGAGCTTTGAGAAGAGGGTCACTGTCCTCCAGACTCCGGAACAGTAGATCCACCAACAGTTTGCACTATGTGCCTGCAAAAAGCCACAAGCACTCAACGCCAGTGTTTGAAAGCAGCCTTGGAGACCAAGCCCTGTAGAACCACAGGGATGGAGCTGCCCAAGGCCTTGGAGCCCACCCATTACATCACTGTGCCCTGGATGTGGGACCATGAAGTCAAAGGAAATTATTTTTGGAGCTTTAAGGTTTAATGACTACCTTGCTGGGTTTTAGACTTGCATGGGGCCCATAATCCCTTCCTTTTGGCTGATTGCTGTCTTTTGAAATGGAAATATTTACCCAGCACCTGTACCCTTATTGTATCTTGGGAGTAACTAACTTGCTTTTTATTTTACAGGCTTATAGGCAGGAGGCACTAGTCTTGTCTCAGACAGGACTTTGGACTGTGGACTTTTGAGTTAATGCTGGAATAACTTAAGTCTTTTGGGGACTATTGGGAAGGCATGATTGAATTTTGCAATTGTGAGAAGGGCGTGAGAATTCTGAGGCACTGGGGCAGAATTATATGGTTTAGATCTGTGTTCCAGCCTAAATATCATGTCAAACTGTAATCCCCAGTGTTGGAGGTGGGGCCTGGTAGTAGGTCATTAGATCTTGGGGGCAAATTTCCCTCTGGGTGCTCTTCTCATGATAGAATTCTCATGAGATCTGATTGTCTGAAAATGTGTAGCACCTCCCGCAACTCTTCTCCTCCTCCTGATTGGGCCAAGTAAGATGTGCCTGCTTCCCCTTAGTCTTCTACCATGATTGAACATTTCCTAAGGCCTACCCATAAGCCATAATGCTTCCTGTACAGCCTGTGGAATCATTAGCCAATTAAACCTCTTTTCTTTATAAATTACCTAGACTCAGGTATTTCTTTATAGCAAGGCAAGAGCAGACTAGTATCTCTACAAATCCATCATTTCCTCACCACACTCATATCTCCTGAAAGACAGCCTGGACTATATTCTGATCACAACCTTTCATATTGAAAGTATCCTCACAAGAATCCAATAAATAATAATAACCAGGCTAGGTCTATGGTATTTTACTCTCAATTTTCCTTTCAGAATTCTACATGCTTAATATTTTAAGCACAGTATCTTTACTAGCATCCTATAATAGCAAATAATAGAAACACTCTTTTGAGTCCTAATTATGTGTTAGACCCAATAAATTAGGTAACATTATTATCCCCATTTCATAGATAAGGAAACTGAAGCTTAGAGAGGTTAAGTTACTGGATCAAGTACACATTCCTATGAAGTTGCAGAGCCAGACTTCAGAACAAATCTTGTCTGAACTCAACAGCTGCTCATAACTGCTGCTCATTATGAGTGGGCACTGCCTTTAATATGCCTCTCCAGTTTTCATAAGGAGGTCTTGTCCCTAAATACTACAGTACAAATTCTTAGAACACAATGGTCTCAGCAAACTAATACTGGCTCTCAAACTGAGACAAACCTCCACTTAACTACTACTGAAAATCACAATAATATTTTGGGTTTCTATTGCTCTGACTTACTTATTTTATTTTTATATTTACTCAGAAATCAGGCCAGGATATGCACACTGTTTTGTAACCTATTGCTATATAACAAATCACCCAGAATTTGGTGGCTTAAAATAAAAACAATCATGTTTTTGTCTCACAACTTTATACTCTGGGCAGAGTTTAGCAGGGTGGGCTCATCTCAGTCCCATGAGGCATCAGCAGCCCAGCTGGTCTGGAGAATACATTTCCAAGATGGCTCACTTACATGGCTGTCAAGTTGGTGGGAGTTGTCGACTGGGAGTTCATGTGGAGCTGTTGGCCAGGGTCCACTCCCTGGGGCTGGTTGGGCTTCCTTACAGTATTATGGCTGGGTTTCAAGAGCCAAGTGTTCCAAAAGACCCAGATGGAGGCTGTAAGAGTTCTTAAGAACCAGTCTTAGAAGTTCCAGAATATTCCTCTGCAGCATTTTATAATCAAGCAAATCTCCAAGGTGAACTTAGATTCAAGGGAAAGAGAAACACCATCTTTCAACAGTAGGATAAGCAAAAGTCTGTGCTCCTCGTTAATCCACTGTAGATGCTATTGATTGAGTTTCTTCTAAAGATTCAATGTCCTAAAGAGTAAAACTGTATAAAAAGTAAAATATGAATCATAGAGGAAAGCAGAAATCATAATCATATTCCAGCTTACTTGTTTTCCTGGAAAGTTTAAGAACAGTATCAAAATATACATGTCTATTCCTAAGTTCTATTCCTAAATAATTTTCAACCTGAAGGATAGTGACTAATTCATGGAAGAACCCAGAACTAAGAAAAATTAAAAGTTCCAGGGTCTCATCAGACATCACTCTAAAACAGATTTTCTACCATTACCGAAATACTTATTGCCTGATTTCCAATTTCTAAATTGTTCTATGAAGAACTTTAACCAGAATGATTTTGTTTCTCATCTGCATAATATTTTTCTATTCATTTATAGTTTTTTTCCAAAATACTAGAGAAAAGTAAAAAGAAAAATGAAGCCCCAAAATTGAAGGTGCCATTCTGATTGCCTAAATTGAAGAGACTGAACCAGGTAAATAAAAGATTCTCTGAACTCTTGTTTTCTTACAGTTTCAATTAACTACTGCAGAATTACCAAAAATTTTCACCAGATACAAGCAGCATTAGAAGGAATATGTTATGCCCTCACAACAGGGTTAGGTGGATACCATGGGCTGCTAATACCATCTATCTGTTTTGCTAGTAAATGTATATGGTTTATAAAGTTTATACATAGTCAAAGATCTATTGGGTTTTCTTTTAATAAATATGTGAGATATTAAAGGGGAGATCATTATCTTAAAGTTCTCTTCTGATATGAAAAAGAAAAGAATATGGCTTCTTATTCTTTAACTTTACCAAGTCAAGGAACACAAGACTTTTTGCCATGTGTAGCTTTTGCAGTTTCTAGAGGAAGAGTCTGTTCAGTGACAGCTTTTTAATGGAAGAAAGGAAGCATTTTTCCAAGGGTGAAATCAACAAGACCTGTCTAGGAGATCTAAAGTCATCTGAGAGACATTTCACATGTCCTTCACTCCCTGAAATTGTTAGGAGTTAAAAGTCACAGACCTCTTTTTCTCATTTATTATTAATGTAACATTTTTATACAGAAGAATTTTAAAATGTATCTACTGGCAATTATACCAACTAACAGCCAAGGAGAGGAAAACTTGTAACATTTTGCTGCTTATTTTATTTAAAAAGCAGTAATCGCAACACTTTGGGAGTCCAAGGTGGGCAGATCATGAAGTCAAGAGGTTGAGACCATCCTGGCCAACATGGTGAAACCACATCTCTACTAAAAGTACAAAAATTAGCTGGGTATAGTGGCCCACACCTGTAGTCCCAGCTACTTGGGAGGCTGAAGCAGGGGAATTGCTTGAACCCGGGAGGCGGAGGTTGCAGTAAGCCGAGATCGCACCAATGCACTCCAGGCTGGCAACAGAGCAAGAGGTCTGTCTCCAAAAAAAAAAAAAAAAAAAAAAAAGAGTATGTATTGAGAAAATTCTAAAATTCTAACTGTGATAAATAGGTCATGGTTTAAAAGAGACAAAATGTAACAAAAAGAAATGGAAGGATGAGGAAGCTGTAAATTAATAAAATGGGGAAGATTATGGTCTAGTATTGCAAACTGGGTTGCTTGAACTATAAAGAAATATAAGGAAGTAACTACTAAAAATGTAATGGTCATTTGGGGAAGAGGAAGGGCACATGAAGGGAGTTCTAGGGTGACTGACAGAGTGCCATTTCTTGGTCTGGTTGGTGATTTAAAGTGTGTTGGCCTTTTATTTTATTAAGTTACATATTTTTTAATATGACTTTTTAAATCATTGTTATTTTACAATAAAAGGGATAATCATTGAAAAATTATACAGTTTTACTTTTTAAAGTGTATTATAAGTAACTCAATGTTTTTAAATTTAGTAATTAAACTTGAACTGAATGATAAAAAAATGGCTCATATCAAAAATTCTAAGATGCCACTAGTGCAACAAAGTTAAACGGAAATGTATGACCTTCAATAATTATTCTAGAGAATAGAAAAAGTTAAACATTCATGAGTTAAATTTCCATATTAAAAAGTTAAGAAATCTCCAAAGAATGAAGTAGAAAAAGTAATAAAACCAGAAATAATTTAAATTTTAAAAACCATACAATATAGAGTAAAAACAAACTGACAAGACTAATTAAGACTAAAAGAAAACTAAGCAACAGTGAAAATTAACAGGGAACCTAACTATACATACAGCAGATATTGAGATTAAATTATATTACATACAACTTTATGCAAAAACCCTGAAAACATATACAAAATGGTAAACTCTTAGAAAAAAAATACTACATACTAAAATTGATTCAAGAATAAATAAAATATTTAAATAGTCCCATATATATTAAAGAAATTTAGTTTCCTATAAAAAAATCTTTTCACAAAGGAAACTCCAGGCTCAGAGATTTTTACATGATAGTTCTACCAAATATTCAAGGATGATTCTAATTTTATATAAGCTCTTCCAGAAAATAAAATTAACAATGCTTGAATCATTTTATAAACTACTTATAGTCTTGACACCAAACTCAATAATACATTAGAAGAAATTAAAAATTTAGCCAATCTCACTCATAAATGTAGATGCAATAAATATGAAAATATTAACAAGCCAAATCGAGCAATGTAAATTAAAAAGTAAAGCATCATGACCACTTGATTTTATTCCAGAAATGTAAGGTGGATACAATGCTGGAAATATTTTCACATGTTTTACTACAATAGAAAATTTAGGGAGAAAAATCATGTAATGTTCTCAATACATGTGTAGAAAAATCATTAAATAAAACTAAAAAATCCCTTCATGTAACGAAAAATCATTAAGGAACTTAAAATTGATTCTGTAGAAAGCAACATAATGATGAAATGTAATAAAACATTATCTTGTATTGTGAAAATAAAGGAATATTCACTATCGCCTCTCTTATGTGCCCTTCCTGTGTGCCATGTAATGCAATTAGGGGAAATGGATAAAATAATGATGTAAAGATTTTAAAATAAGCAAATCTCCATTATTCCCAGGTGAAATATTCACACAAATATATCAAGCATCTTCAATGTGTGTGAATGCATGTGTGAATGCATATGTGTATACAGAGACTAGGAAGCTTTCTTGGCATAAGATTAAAAGTTAAAATTCAATTGAATTTCCACATATCTGCAAAACAAAAACAAGTAGACAACCTACTAAGAAAGAAACACTAAATTTAACAGCAAGAAAAAAACACAAAAATTACCTAGGAATCAATTAGAAATGTATTCTAAGAATCTGTTCATCAGAAAACACCAAACAGAGAGTGGAAAGAAAAGTCACACTTTGAAAGAAAATATTTGCAACATATATAATAACTACATTTTTTAAAAAAGGACTAGTATCAAATATATAAAGAACTCCAATTAATCAATAAGAAAACAACTTTAATAGGAAAAGGGGCAAAGACATAAACAGCCATTTTCTAGATGAGAAATCAAGCATGGCCAATCAATTGTATGAAAAGACATGTAACCTCATCAGCACTTGGAAAAACAGAAAATAAAGACACAATAATATGCAATTTCATACTCTCAAGATTGGCAAATACTGATCAGCCCAATACCAATTTTGTGAAGAATGTGGGACAACAAAAGCTTTCACACATACCTAGTGAGAACACAAATAATTTGTCAATACACTGAAAGATGCTAATCCTTGAGTTCTCCATTCCTTGTTTTCCTCATCTGAAAATGGAGCTAATAATATTTACCTCACAGGGTGGTTTTAAAGATTTAAATGAGATATACATGTGAATTGTTATAACTCTTATGATACATATAAGCTCTCAATAAATGATAATTGGTGCTGTTATTAATATTATTGAATAGGCATGCATCTCTTTAGTGCAGTATAATTTTAAAACCATGGATGCTAGAGTGAAAGGCATAGCTTTCTGAAACTGTAACCACACCTAAATGAAAGGAGAAACGTTGTTGTATTGGAGACTAGAGAAGCAGAGCCCAGGGCGATAGGGAAGCAGGAAGATGAGGCAGTAGCTTTTCTCATGGAGGAGAGGCCAAGCAATGAAAAGTGGGTATGGTCAGAAAAGAGATGTGTGTAACCACCTCTACAGAAGGAAACCAACTGAAAAATTTCTCTGAGAGTTTGAAATATATTGGTTGGTGTACAAATTGGTGCACACTTTTGCACCAACCTAATATAAAATTGTAAGCGGTGAAATAAGCCAACTTAAGTGAGTTTATTTTCCAGCAAAGAGGAAGAAAGAATAAGCAAAAGAAACAAAGCAAGCAATAAGCAAAACCTAGAGAACAAACAGCTCAGTGAGGGGTGTGTCAGATTAAAGAGGGCTTCAAATTCTTTGACCTTCCTCCTTCAGTGAGGGAGGGGGTGTCCATGTCCCTTCCCTTGAATCCAGGCTGGCCACCAAGTGCTTTGAACAACTGCATATGGTGGCTGTGGTGCTTTCAGTTCTGGGCCTATTTTTTGAAAGAACTGGGAGTTTCTCCTTTCTTCCTCTTGGAGCTCCAATGTGCCGGGAAAAAAGTCCAAGCTACTTTGCTGGAGACAGAGGCTATGAGGAGAATCACCAAGGCGTTCAATATGTGGGTGAAAAGGCCATCTTGGATGTCCAGCTCGGACAAGCTGTAAAGATGATTCCAGCCCCAGCTCTTCTCTGACCATATTCCATGAGAGATCATAAGCAAGAGTCATTCAGCTTAGTCCGTCCAACCACAGAACCATGAAAGATAATAAATTTTTCTTTAAAACTCTAAATTTTTGAGCATTGTTTCTTACACAGCAATAGATAAACAGAGCAAAGTACAGACTTGCAATGGTTTTACTTACAATTTTTTGACTTGACAATGGCATGAAAGCTATATAAGCAATTCAGTAGAAACCTTATTTTGAATGCCCATACAACCATTCTGTTTTTTCACTTTCAGTACAGTATTCAATTTATATTAGATAATTTTGCCCAACTGTGGGCTAATGTTAAGTGTTCTGAGTTAAGGTAGGCTAGGCTAAGCTATAAAGTTCAGTAGGTTAGTTGTATTAAATGACTAACTTACGATATTTTCAACCTACAGTGGGTTTATCAAGACTTAAGTCCATTATGAGTTGAAGAGCACCTGTTTGTGGAGAGGAGAAAGAGGATATTCTGTTGAGGGGAAACACAACGTGAAGATGCAGCCTAACCTTGCCTAAAGGTCACATGGAGGTCATCTGGGGCCCATAACTCTCTTTGAGCTTCTCAAAACTGCGGGATTCTAGTCTTAGATGCTTTGGGTCGATTTCCTTTATTGCACAAGGTGGACAAAGGATCCAACCAACCAGCTGTCCACAAGAGGATGTGTTCACTAACAGTGGAAGTATTTTTCCTGGTCTCATGAAAAATGAGGCGAAAATTATTTGGAGATTTTTTTTTTTCCTGATATTTCTCTATAAAAGTCTATTGTGCTCCTGCAAACACACTCATTAAAGTCTTGGAATTCAATTTACATAATTGAGGCAGTTCAGCTAATTTTAGGAAAATTACAACTTTTGAAAAAATAACTGTTTTATAGTAATTACGGCAAAGATGTTCTGCTTTGTGTCAGGCACAATGAAATCGGTAGGTTTAAAAATTAAGAACAAGCGCCTCTAAGCTCTCAATGTCATTTTAAAAGTGAGAGAGAGCTGTTAAGAAACAGCTTTGCATGTTAATCATAGAACTTGGAAACATTCTGTGTTAAGATATATGATTTCAAACCTTGTTAAAAGAAATATTGAAATAGGGAAATTGATTTTTATTCCCAGAAACTTTGCCTGTCACACTCCAAGATAAGTTACTGTTATGTGTGTCCATTAAATAAGTATATTATATGAAAAGTCACAGTCTAGAAAAAAAAAGTTCAGACAGAATTGACTTCATCTAGGATTTATACAATCTCCTAATTCAAGGAATCAAGGTTAACTGAGTTGATTCTCTTTCATGTGTAATTCAACCAGTTATGGAATAGATAGCGTATGGAGTAGGCACAAGTTATAGCTGCTTTTGGGAAATTGTATTGGTCACAACAGACACAGATTCTTGGAAATAATATATTCATGAAAAGAGTAAATAAATGTACCACTGTTATGTATGCTAAATGTCTGCTATATTAGCATACGATATTTGGTAGAGGAAATCAGTGAGAGAGTGAGATACTCTTTTAAGTGACAGAAAACATTTAGTATAGAGGTTCTCAAACTGTTTCCAAAAATGTCTTTCTCCTACTGAGATGTCTGGGGATGGGGAAAGACGGAAAGAAAGGCTGAGTAGACACGTCTTCCAGCTCTACACAAATCTCTCACCTTATCAATTACAATAGCTCTGTTTTTATGTGTTTTCTGTACTGAGATGATCATAAGATTTCCTTTGAAAAAAATAACTAACTCAGAGCCTAGGTAAACTGTTTTAGGTGTGTTTTCCCCAGAAACTGACCCAAAAGTAATTCCTAGAAAGCAACAGCAAGGAAGTGGCCAAGGTAAGAGGATGAAGGGAAGAAAACCAAGACAAGACCATATGATAATCCCTTTTAAAAGCAAAGCCACAAACTTTTCCGTACAGTTTTTCAATGTTCTGTTATTTAAGTAGATCATTTCTAGCATAAGCATTTGGAGAAAAATAATTATCTAGGAAGGAAAGTGAAAGTAAATAAGTTAGCATTTTGTGCAACTGGGGCTCCGTCTTACTGGGGACCCCTAGGAGATTAACAGCTTTGCATGTTAATCACAGAACTTCCGAACATTCTGTGTTAAGATATGATTTCAAACTTTGTTAAAAGAAATACTGAAATACGGAAATTGATTTTTTTTCCCAGAAAATGTGCCTGTCACACTCCAAGATAAGTTAATGATATGTGTGTCCATTAAATAAGTATTATATGAACCCAGAGAACACATATCTGGGTGATTTCCTTTATAGGGGTAAAGAAGCTAGAATATTTATTCATCAACTTTCTTTCATCATGGATTGAAGGCCACTCCTAGGGACAGTAATTTCCCACACATTCTGGCTTGTGAATGTCCACAGGCTAAGATTTTACCTTTTTATTTTCAACTCCCTTTGTCATATCCTAATGAGCATCCACCCACATGGGTTCATTAAAAAAGAAAAAAAGATAGTCATTACCTAGAACAAATGTTCAATACCCTTAATGATACAACAGTTCACAAGGAAGGATTTTAAGGGTTAAAAGGTTCCACCTATTTTATGTGGTCTCCTGTTAAAAAATTAAAACTGAGTAGAAGAAAATAAAGAAGAAAAGGAAATAATAAATGTAGTGGTTCTCTCTTCCATGGTTTAAAATTCTAATGTATTTTCAGAAAACTGAAATATTCTATTTTTGTTTAAATTTATTAATAGACACAACTGGTTAGAAGTCATTAGGGTCTACACATTTTTAACACCTGGATATTTGAGGTCACATAGCTGATTAAGTTATATCATGTCATAATTAAGATGGTTGGTATGATATGTAAGCAAATGTTTAGTTTTAAAAGTTTGATAAATATCTGGGGGTTAATCATTATCTTTTTATTTAGTTTTTATTCAAGAGAGTAATCCTATTTGATTTATTTGATGGTAATTAACATAGATTGCTTATATCTATACTGAAATGTAGTGTATTTTTCAGATTAATTCAACAAGAAAGGTGAGACAGAAGGAGCTACTAAACTACCCAGATAATTGCTTTTTGTTTACATATTTCATACACATAGATAGACACATTTTGTGTTGATAATCTTATGGGTAGCAATAAAGTGGTCAACTTTGTCCTAAACTAAAACACTTAAGGAATTCTAACTCACTGTTATAATTTCATTGTTTTTCAGAAAACTGTGCCAATAGATATCCTAAGTTTGAAACTTGCCAAGGTACAAGGGCATTTAAACATTTTTCTAAGTGCCAATAGATATCCTAAGTTTGAAACTTGCCAAGGTACAAGGGCATTTAAACATTTTTCTAAGTTTACTTCCTCATTTATGAGACATAGCATGCTCCAAGTCTGCTTAAGAGGATTAATCAGTTGATATTACCATACAATCCACTATTCCAGTGGAATGACCTGCGTCAAACTTAGAGGAAAATTGTATAAACTCTTACCACAGGTATTACCATTCAAACTCAACTCTGCTACATTTTAAATCTTAGAAATTCTCATAGAATTATACAAGTTCTCAGAATTTTAAATGCGACAGAGAAAGAGATCAAAAAGTCACCAAACCATGTTGCCAAGTAAGGACATACATACATTAAAAAATGAAATTATTGTTGTCATCATCTTAAAAAAGAAAGGTAATTTTAGCACCAATAAAGTAGTAAGGACAATCTCAAAATGATTAATTCCTATCTTGTGAAAGAATAGTTAAAAGAATTTAGCCAGAAATGATAAGCTTCCAAATGAAAAACTTTGGGTATAGAGGAAACACTTGATTTAATTTTGCAGATTATTTTTCCCTTAAATATAGCATTTGTCATTCCTATGAAGTTTTTATGGTACACTTAGGAGTACTAGGCTTATTTTATATCTATTTGGTTAAGTCGCTCTAAGTTGAATTTGCTGATAACTAAAGTTAAACATAATTCCAAATGATGTATAATATCCTTTTCACTTGACGGCAATGAATTTTAATTCTATGACATGCTTACTTAGAAACATAATTATAAAAACTAAACTGCAATAGAACTGAAGAGACTTAGTTTCAAGAAAATATGTCTGTACGTTTCTAACTTCTCTGCACCCCCTATTTGCTTCTCTGAGCAAAATGGTGATAATAACAGTACTTCTATAATATAAATTTTGCAAAGATTAGATAAGATGATACATGCAAATCATTTAGCACAGTGTTTAAAATGTTCAGTAAGATAGCCTTAATTATTACTATTATTATTACTACTAACCATCATTATCACAAAAGAATAATTATTGGAGAAGACTGAGCATTACATAACACTGATTTTTATCCACTTGTAAGTATCCCTCAATGATAAATAATTAATACTATCCTTGATAAAATAGTTTACAAATACTATCTTACAAAAATATAGACACACTTAGCATCCCTTAATCTCATAAAATTCACACTTTTCTATTATTTCACGTTTTATCTAACGAGATGCCTAGGCTGACCCAAATTTTAGGAAGTCAACAAGAATGTGAAATAGTAGGCAAAATTTTATCCAATGGTTCATTTAGGTGAGGAGAGATGGTACATGATTGGAGGGCTTTGACCCTCAAAAAGGAGAACCACTAATCACATCCCACTCTGTGATTTTTATAGTTGAAGAAATGGGACAAAAGAAGTGGAGTGATGTGCTCAAGAGCACACACATAGCTAGGGATAAAACTGCAACTGGAAGTAATGTCCTTGTTGCTGTTCTTGGTGACCTGGGCAGAGCTTCTGGTGACAATATAGAAAGGATGGTTGAGAAGTATGGCAGATCCCAACAGAGATGGACCTCGTCAAAGTTTCCAGGCAGCACAGTGGTTCAGTGTCCATATCCAGGAGAGGTAAATGCTAGTTCATATTTCAATTCCACCACTCATTTATTGACTAAATTTAGGCATGTTACTTAACTTTTATGAGCTCTGGTTGCATCATATATAATATGGATATAAGGAATTTCTTATAGTCAGGGTTCATTAAGGATTAAATGAGATAAAATGTAAAAAGAAACTGGAACAATGCCTGGTGAATAATAAACAGACATTATTATTGTGGTTGCTTTACCCTATCTTCCTTTTTTTATAAAGTCCCCTTTGTCCCAGCCTGCCCAAATCCTCCATTTCTTTCTATTCTTTCCTCCTATTAACATTTAATTTGGGGATATAATTTAATGAACATTTGCACAACAGTGTTTACGTGACTGATGACTTCTCCTTAAAGATTTCCTTTTAACTCATAAGCAGAGCCCAAGCCACAGTATGAAGTCTAGTGATTGAACTTCAGCCTCAGCAACTGGATAAGAGAGAAATTCCTATCTTTATTTTGCGATGAAGAGGGGAATTTCTAAGCTTCCCTTCCCGAAATCACACTGGTAGGTGGATACTTCTCCCACTACTTGTTATGTGATTGTCTACCCAGCGACAAGTGAAAAGAAGCAAAAACCATCCCTGGCCAAAGAGGCCTTTCCAGGAAAGCAGGAAGCATCTGAGCTAGGTTGATGAAGTCCAAGTAACAGCAGATGTGACTTACATACCTGAATTCTCCTTAGCTTGAATGATTCATTACCACCATAAAACAACCATGCCCTTAGTCAATGCTGAATACTGTAGCTATTTTGTTACTGGAAAATATTACCATCTCAAAGAAATACCAGATGATTTGTTTTCCATATGCTTGACATCGCTGCCCAGTTTATCTCCAAACTGAGATCTCTGTGGTTTTATATTTCCAGCTATATTTATTTTAAGCTTTTTGGAAAATGAATTTTATCTGCTATTCATAATTCAAATATAACTGCTAGTCTTGGAATAAGAAGTGAAAATTTCATTTTTACCCCCTCCCTGGCATCTGCGTGTATCTGATATATAGATATTCCTTGCCCGGTAATTCAATTAACAATACACAAAAGCCACATGAATTATATAGTGGTTCCTAAGAATGAATTAGCAGATTATCAGCTCCTTTTTACAAAAATCCTTATCATATATGCAATGTGTTCTTACTTAGGTTAATCCTTCTCAATTCATGGGGCACAAGGTGGAACATATATGGTTTTAGGCCTCTTTACATAGCTTACCTCTTGCTGATGCTTTTTCAATATAAGTAAAGCCTGCAGATAAGGGACAGAGGAAGGAGATAGGAGTTGCTGAGAACTCATTCTAGATAAAGTACGAACACAACTAAAGTGCTATAGTTAGATACAAATACTCATGTTTACCCCTCAAGCATTAAACTGTTTGATTTTGCGTCTATCCAGGGTTGATTAGTGTTAGGAGATTTATTCAAGGATAATTTAATTGCCAGCTTCAAATGGCTGGATTACCTACACTAGTATTGCAGAGCTGTCCTCATGAAAAAAAAATGAGCCTTATCTTCCTCCTCAGGGTGGAAAAGTTCAAGAATTACTGGGAAGAGGAAGACACAACATTGGCATCATGTTTTCTACCTTTAAAAGAGAGATTGTGTATTGCACTGCTCTTGGAACTATTAAAATGAATATCTGCTGCTTATCATTTTTTAATGAATCAAATGTATTGGGTATTTTAAATAGTAGGCACATTTGCATAGTGATTCATCAGACAGCTAATATACATGAGAACTGATTTTCTCGTTAAAGCATTGTCATTAGAAAAAGGAAAGTATGATATTTTAAATGGTCTATTGTCTAGCAATCTCATAACCAGATATGATCATGGATACTCACAGCTCTCAACTCCAAGTCACTGCAAGATGCCAATGTCTTTTAAAATGTAAAGGGTAACCAGTACTTTACAAGGTTTAACAAGAAAATGAAAATAACTAGTGGGCATTCCCTCGATTTCCATACACTTGACCTCAATCTAACGAAAATCTCTTGCAGAAGAGACAGCCCTTTACCCACCAGCTGCGAATGCCACTCAAGCCATCCTGGATCACCATTCTCCAGCATCAATAGCTCCTTCTCTGCTCATTCCTACTGTAACCTACATAGGATTTTGTATTTACCATGCCCCTTAACTAAAACACTTTACTCTTTTCCTCTTCATTCCCGTTCATTGCCACACTTCAGTGATTTGCTGCTAAATCCAAATGGTGGTGCTGTTTCCTGCCTAGGTGCCCAAGCACATGCTTCCCTGATCCACTAATGCTTTTCCCACTAAATGCTTGTTTGTTTGTTTTACAGTCAGAGTCTTGCTCTGTCTCCCAGCCATATAGTTCACTGTAGTCTTGAACTCCTGAGATCAAGCAATTCTCACTCCACAGCCTCTGGAGTAGCTTGGATTTACAGGCAGGCGCCACCACACCCAGCTAATTTTTATTTATTTATTTATGTGTTTGTAGAGATGGAAGTCTTGCTATGTTGCTCAGGCTGGTCTTGAACTCCTGGCCTCAAGTGATGTTCCTGCCTCAACAAAGTCTGGAAGCACTGGCATTGCAGATGTGGCCACTGTGCTTAGCCAAAGCTCCAGTTAAAGCATCCCCTGTAAAGTCTTCTCTTTCCTATCACATATTTAGCCACTCAGGTTACAAAGGCCCATTCTCCTTTTGTGTCTTCTTCATTTTGGCATCACATAGGACATCACAAGTACCGTGGCAGAAACTACTAATTGCCTCCTGATATCAACATCTGTTTTATCTTTATGCTAAAATATAACTTGTGGAACGCAAAAGGAGAGAAGAAAATATTATATCCTGAAGTGAATAAGTGACAAGAAATTGAATGATATATTGTAGTAAGCCTGAGGTGAAAAGAGCAAATTCTGTATCTTTGAAACAAATGTGTAAGAGATATTCCTGGAAGGCTAAGAGAATGAGAAGAGAGTGAAATGGAATACAATTTAGGGATCAAACAAATATTATTATTTTTCATCCTTGCAAGAAAATTAATTATATTAATAAATTCCATGATATTTAACCATCCTTATATTCCCAGAATATGACCTGCTTCATTGTAGTGGATTGTTCTTTAAATAAATGTGTTCTTTCAAAATGTAACTGAATGTAATTTACATCTTTTTAAGAAATTTTTTTTTGCTGCAGCATCATAAGTGAGATTATTATTTGTTTTGCTGTTTTTGTTAGGTTTCACCTGAAGGTGTCTTTCATACAGCACATTTAAAAATATTTCTAATTTAGAGCAGTTTAAATATTTATCCTTTAATGACAATGAATTTGTCGATGAAATTGTTTGGGACTGTTATCTCTTTTAGGACTTTAAAAATCCCTTTCAATTTCTTTTGCAGTTATTAATCTATTCATATTTTTACCCCTTTTTGAATTCTTGAATCAAGTGTGAGACACTTTATTAGCCTAGAAATTCATGAAACATATACAGACTTTCAAATTTTTTAACAGAGAGAGAGAGTGTGTGTGTGTGTGTGTGTGTACAAATCAGGCATGCATTTGTAATCTCTTTTCTATTATAGCTATAGCCCCTGATGATATTTAATGGTAGGTATTTTTGTTTTCTCATTCATTGTAATTCCTTCCCATTCTGGTCACAACATTAATAATCCTTCAGTCCAGGCACATTTGTACCAGTCCAGCTTCCTCTTTACCTAGAGAACTCTTTTGTCTCCTACAAAGTTTAGCTCAATAATCTCTTTATCACATAAGTTTCTGTGAACACTCTAATTAAACTCCTCTTGTGATGTCACATATCACAAATACATTTGACATAGTGATTTCATTTCCTTTGAATATATGCATGGCATAGGGATTGCTGGATCATATGGTACTTATGTCTCTAATTTTTTGAAGAACCTCCATTATATCTTATACAATGGCTGTACTAATTTACATTTACACCAACAATGTGCAAAGAAGAGTTCCATTTAGTCTACATCCTTGCCAACACTGTTTGGTCTTTTTTTTTTTTTTTTTTTTTTTTTTTTTTTTTTTTTTTTTTTTTGAGACGGAGTCTCGCTGTGTCGCCCAGGCTGGAGTGCAGTGGCCGGATCTCAGCTCACTGCAAGCTCCGCCTCCCAGGTTCACGCCATTCTCCTGCCTCAGCCTCCCGAGTAGCTGGGACTACAGGCGCCCGCCACCACGCCCGGCTAGTTTTTTGTATTTTTTTTTAGTAGAGACGGGGTTTCACCGTGTTAGCGAGGATGGTCTCGATCTCCTGACCTCGTGATCCGCCCGTCTCGGCCTCCCAAAGTGCTGGGATTACAGGCTTGAGCCACCGCGCCCGGCCTGTTTGGTCTTTTTGATAACAGCCATTCTAACAAGAGTGAGGTGATATCTCATTATGGTTTTCATTTGCGTTTCAATGTTGGTGATGTTGAGCACGATTTAATATACATGTTGGCCATTCGTATGTCTTCTTTTGAGAAATGTTTGTTCACACCTTTTGTCCATTTTTAATTAATAAGTAATTTTTAATTACTGCCACTTTAATTTAAATTGGGTTATTTATGTTCTTCTTATAATTATTTCCTATAATTTTGTAATTGATTATTATAATTACTTCTTATGTTTCTTTCTTACAATAAATTATCTACTTACTGAGTTGTTTCAATCCCTTATATTTTGGATATTAACCACTTACCAAATGTTTAGTTTGCAAATATTTTTTCCCCATTCTGTAGGTTCTTTCTTCACTCTATGATTGTTTGCTTTGCCATGCAGAAACTTTTCTAGTTTTACGTAATCTCAATTGTTTAGTTTTGCTTTTGTTTTCTGTGCTTCTGAGGTCATAGCTCAAAAATTGTTAGCCAGACCAATGTCAGCTTTCCTCCTTTCTTCTAGTAGTTTCATGGTTTGTGGGTCTTACATTGAAGTCTTAATCCATTTTCAGTTGATTTTTGTTTATGGTGTGAGATAAGTGTCTAATTTCATTCTTCTACATGTGCGTATCCATTTTTCCAAACACTATTTATTTAAAAGACTGCCCTTCCTCCATTGTTTGTTCTTTGTACCTTTGTTAAAAATTAGTTGATTGCAAAAGCATGTATTAATTTCTGGGCTCTTTATTTTGCTCCACTAATCTATCTGATTATTTTTATGCCAGTGCTATGCAGTTTTGGTTATGACAGTTTTGTAGGATATTTAAAATCAGGTAATGTGATACCTCTAGCTTTCTTCTTTTTGCTCAAGATTGCTGTGTTAATCGGAGACTTTTGTGGTTTCATATGAACGTTAGGATGGTTTTTTCTATTTATGTGGAGAATGCCACTGGTATTTTAATAAGGAGTACATTGAAACTGTAGATTGCTTTGAGTAGTATGAACATTTTAACAATATTAATTTTTCTAATCCATAAACATGGGATATCTATTTATTAGAATTTCCCTCAATTTTCATCAGTGCTTTATACTTTTTAATGTAAACCTCCTTAGTTTTTTTTACCTCCTTAGTTAAATTTATTCTTAAGTGTTTTATGTTTTATGCCTATTGCAAGTGAGATTTTTGTAAAATTTCTTTTTCAGATAATTTGCTATTTGTGTATAGAAATGCTACTGGTTTTCCATCATTCTGTTAATGCTGTAGTGTAGGTTTGCATGTGTTGAAACATCCTTAAGTCCCTAAAATAAATTCCACTTGATCATAGTGAATGGTCCTTTTAGTGTACTGTTGACTTAGTTTTGCTAGTATTTTTTTAAGAATTTTTGCATCTATGTTTAGGGATATTGGCCTATAATTTTCTTTTCTCATAATGCCCTTGTCTGGCTTTGGTGTCAGGATAATGCTGGCCTTATAAAATGAGTTCAAAGGTATTTTCTCTTCTTCAACATTTTGGAAGAATTTGAGAAAAAAATGGTATTAGTTATTCTTTAAATGTTTGGTAAAATTCAACAGTGAAGCCATAAGGTCTTGGACTTTTCTTTGATGAGAGACTTTTTATTAGGGATTCAATCTCCTTACTTCATATTGATCTGCTATGATTTTCTATTTCTTTATGATTCACTCTTGGTAAGTTGTATGCATCTAGAAATTTACTCATTTCTTCTAGGTTATCCAATTTGTTGGCATAAAATTTTTAAAGTAGTTTCTTATTATTCTTTGCATCTCTGTAGTATCAGTTTAATGTCTTCTTTTTCATTTCTGATTTTAATTCTTTTGAGTCTTTTTTTCTCAGTTCAGCTAAAGGTTTGTAAATTTTGTCAACTTTATTTATCTTTTCAAAAAAACCAACTCTATCTTGTTAATCTTTTCTAAGATTTTTCTAGTCTATGTCATTTATTTCTGCTCTAATCTTTGTTATTCCCTTTTATCTGCTAACCTTGTTTTGCTAGCTCCTTCAGGTACAATGTTAGGTTGTTTATTTGAATTCTTTCTTTTTTATGATACAGGCAGTTATTATCATAAGCTTTTATCTTAGAACTACTCATGATATGTTGTGTTTAAATTTTTGTTTATCTCAATTGTTTTAATTTCCCTTTTAATTTCTTCATTGACCCATTGGTTGTTCAGGAACATGTTGTTAAATTCCCACATCTTTGAAAATTTGTCACAACTTCTCCTTCACTCATTTCTAGTTTTATACCATTGTGGTTGAAAGACACTTGATATAATTTCAATCTTCTTTAACTTAAGACTTGTATTGTGGCCTGATATATAATCTACCCTGGAGAATGTTTCATGTGCACTTGAGAAGAATGTGTATTTTGCTGTTGTTAGATGGAATGCTCTGTATTTGTTAGGTCCATTTGGTCTATTGGTAGTTTAAGTTCAATGTTTTCTTAGTGATTATCTATATGTATGATCTTTCCATTGCTGAAAGTGTGGCATTTCGGTCTCCTTCTATTATTATATTGCAGGCTTTTTATCTTAAGTTCTATTAATACTTACTTTAGGTGTTTCTATGTTGGGTGCACATACGTTTATAAAAGTTACAGTCTCTTGATGATCTAACCCCTTTGTCATTATATAATAATCTTGTATGTCTCAGTTTATAGTTTTTGACTTGTCTGCTTTATCTGGTATAAATGTGGCTATTCCCGCTCTCTTTTGGTTTCGTTTGCATGTAATATTTTTTTCCATCCCTTCACTTTCAGTCTAAGTACGTCCTTACAGATGAAGTGAATCTTTTCTAGGCAGCATACAGTTGGGCCTATGTTTCTATCCATTCAGTTAATCTATGTCTTTTTATTGGAGAATTTAATACATTTACATTCAGGGTAATTGTTAACAGGTATGACTTCACTACTGCCATTTTGTTAATTTTTTTAATTGTTTTTGGGTTGTTTCGTAGGCTCTTTGTTACTTTCTTCCTCCCTTGCTGTTTTCCTTTGTGTTCAGAAGACTTTTTACAAGTGGTATGTGCAGATTTCTTACTCTTTATCTTTTGTGTATCTACCATACATTTTTGCTTTGTGGTTACCATGAGGCTTACAAAAACAAATCTTACAGTTATAACAGGCTGTTTTAAGTCAACAACAACTTAAAGTGCATTACAAAATCTTTACTCTTTTACTCCACAGACTTGAAAAGTTTCTGCTATTTTTCAAAATAAGCTTTCTACTCTCTCTTTTGCTTCTTCTTCTTGAACTCCCAGATTCAAATATTTGCCCTTTCCATGCCATTCTATAAATTCTGCAAACACTCTTTACTCCTTTTCATTTTTTTCCTACTCACTATATATTTTGTAATAACCTGTCTTTGAGTCCACATATTCTTTCTTCTGCCTGGTCAATTCTGTTGTTGATGCTGTCTACTACAATTTTTTATTTCATTCATTGTATGCTTTAGCTCTAGTATTTGTTTCATTTTTTAATTATTTTAATATCTCTGTTAAATTGCTACCTTTAGTCATTTATTGTTTTCCTAATTTCACTGTATTGCTTCTTTGTATTTTCTTGGAGTTTGCTGACCTTCCTTAAAACCATTATTGTGAATTCTTTGTCAGGTAGTTTATATATTTCTATTTCTTCAGAGTCTGTTACTGGGAGACTATTGTGTTCTTTTGGTACTGTTATGTCTCTTTCATTTTTCATGTTTCTTAATTGCCTTTATTTGGTGTTTGCACATTTGAACAAGAAGAGACTTGCAGACTAGCTTTTTCTGGGAAAGCCCTTCACTAGTCAGCCTGTCCACAGATTCTGAGCAGGCTACTTGGCCTGGTCCTTGGGTGGGCTTGCTTCTGAAGTCCTCGGGCAGGCTGGTCTGGTGCCTGGGTCGGCAGATAGGTAGGCCTGGCAGCTGGTGCAGTGTATGTGGTGACTGCCAGTCTAACAATAGGTCCTATTGTGACAAGCCTGGACCCTGGATCTAACAATAGGTCCTACTGTGACAGGCCTGGACCCTGGGATTGGCCTGGACCCTGCCACAGAACCCAGCCTGGCACTAGGCAATCCAAAAAGCTATATCCATGGGTACATGTCCAGTCCTTCAGGCAAGCGGGGCTGACCTGGTCCTCAGATGAGATTGAAAGCTGGGCCTATAGGGGCTGTCCCAGTAGTGGGTGGGCCTGGAGGCTGTATCCACAGGAGCTTCCAGCAAGTTGGGGTCCACGTGTGTTGGCCTCATGACTAGGATGACTAGGATTGGCCTGGTGCTGGGACAAGGCTGAAACCTGGAACCTGGGACAGCCTAGAGTTAGTCTGCTGATGGTGGCAGCCTAGATGTGAGTCCACTGGAGCCAGTCAAGACCTAAGGACAAGCTGAAACATGAAGCCATTGAGGTTGACCTAGCAGTGGGATGGTCTGGAGACTGAATCCACCACAAAGACCTGGAGCCTGAGGCTACAGGACCTAGCCTGGCATGAGGTGAGCACAGAGGCTCAGTTCATAGATATTGGCCTGGAGTTTAGGGCTATGGGGGTCTACCTGGCACTTGGTTTTACTGGGGTGGGCCTGGTTTTAGTGTCTGAGGTAAAGTCGAATACTCACTTCCCTCTCCTTCCCCCACATGGAGGGTCTTTCTCTCCATGCTGTGTCTTATGGGGTTGAGGAAAGGGTGACAATATAAAACTGCCCTCCTACCCTCTTCAATGCATCTTTTCTTTTTTCTTTGCTATATCCAGGTGCTCTCACCTGGTGTCTTCAGCTTTTGTGAAGGCATTTTCACATGTGGATAGTTGTTTAAATGAATGATTCTGCAGGGGGGATGAGTGCCGGATAATGCTATTATGCCAACTTGCTCCTCTTCACCTTAAATGTTTTTATTGAATCAGTAGGTTTTCATCTTTATTATTGGGTCTACCATGTCTGTTTTCTTTCAAAAAAAAAATATCACCTCAAGCATTTATCATTTCTTTGTGTTGCTAACATTCCAGTTATACTCTTTTAGTTATTTTTAAATTCAAAATAGATTATTGTTGATTGTAGTCACCCTGTTGTGCTATCAAATACTAGATCTTATTCATTCTATCTAACTATGTTACATACTTATTAACTATCCCCACTTCCCTCCCAACACACTTCCCTTCCCAGGCTCTGGTAATTATCATTCTACTCCTTATCTCCATCCATTCAATTGTTTCAATATTTAGCTCCCATAAATAAATGAAAACATGTGAAGTTTGTCTTTCTGTGGAAGGCTTACTTCACTTAACATAATGTCCTCCAGTTCCATCCATGTTACATCTTCCATTTTGTTATTATTATAAGTAACATTACACATTGAATTACTCTACAGTCGAGTCTCTCCTCACAACTATACTTTATTTTTATAGCAAAAGTGATGTTCAACACAGAACACTTGAAAATCACAGAAAAATCCCACTGAAATAAAACTCCCAACATTCAGTTTTGAATCCGTCTTCTAAAGATAATTGCATATTAAGTTTTGTTGTATGACTTTTTAATATTCTCTTCTTTCTTTCTCTCCACATAAGTGTGCGTAGAGTTATAAAAAACAGTATCAAATTGCATATACATTTAAGCCTCTTTTTTGCCATTAAATCGTGAATGTGTCAATGCTTTATTTTTAATTTGGTTTTATGTCTTTTAGTGGGCATATCTTACATGCCTCACCAAATACCCTCAGCCACAAATGTCTCCTGACACTCACTTGTCTGCTCATCTTCAGCCACTGTATTGGTAAATGATTCTACAGGAACCAACCAGCTAAAACCCAGAGTCTCTGGCTCCTCTCACCATTTCCAAATTGAATGAAGCACAGCCAGTACATGGAATCTGGCTTCCCTATTGGTTGAATAAAGAGCCAGGGATAAAATCCAGAAGTGGGAGGGAGTTAACCCCCTGGAGGATGAACTCTGATCAGAAGTAAATGGTAGAGAGATTGGAGCCAAGAGGTAAATTCTTTCTCAAGTCTTTTTTCAGATGACCTATTCCAAGGCAGTTTCCCACTACAACGTGCCTGAAGGAAAACAGTGGTTAGTACAGCAACATAACACCTTGCACTTGCTTCTCATCCTTTGACTCACTCCTTTTGCCTCATGCTTGCTTCCCGGGAATTTTACATTCCAATAAGGATTGGCACAACCTTGGTGTACTGCAACCTCCACTCCCTGGACTCAAATGATCCTCCCACCTTCAGCATCCCAAGAAGCATGGATTACAGGTTTTTGTATTTTTTGTAGAGATGGGATTTCACCATGTTGCCCAGGTTGGTCTCGGATTCCTGGACTTAAGTGATCCACTTGCTTCGGCCTCCCAAAGTGATGGTATTACAGGCATGAGCCACTGTGCCCAGCCAGGATCTCTTTTCTATGGACTACAGGCTAGGCACTTGCATAGTATTATATCCTGAAGATACTATAGCTCAATAATTAATATCCCATTGATAATCATTCAGGTGTTTTCAAATACTGCTTATTACAAATAATGCTATCTTTACACTAAAATATTTATGCATATCCCCTATTATTTTCTTAGGATAAATCATAATGTTGAATTTCTTAAAAATGGCTTGAATCATTTTAAGGAAAAAGAAACTTTTTAGCAAATTACATTGAAGTTCTTTAACTCCAGACTTCATGAGTAAGCAAATAAATTAGTTGGGAATTACTGAAAATACAATTTGAAATAGGAATCTTTTATAGTTAAATGTGTTAAAATTTAGAAACTATGTAGAATATATAGTCAGTTCTGAGACAGAACCTCTCCTCTAGCTTCTGACTCATTAAGAAATAAGCAACAAATTGTAATGTTCGTAAGAGCCTCCAATATGTTCAGTGGATTTTCTTCATTTTCCAGATAAAGCATATCCCATTTGTACAGGAGTACTTTTTTCTCACTTTAGCAATCATCTTCTTTTAAGTGCATAGTTTTTGCTTATATGCTCATTTCACTTATACCTTTGAGACTTTTTGTAATTTGTTCAGAAAACAATAACAAAGAAATTCTGTTGCTTTTAAATAATCAGCAAAATTCTACATGCTCCCCTACCTGGCTAATGGGAATATCTGTATGATATTGCAGTTCATTATTTCACCATAACTTCTTAGAGGGCACAGAATTATTACAATGTCCCAAGAATTTACATTTGCTCTCAGCACTGTCCATGATAAACTGCATAAATGAAACACATTTGCTACTTGGCTCCATTCTGTTACGTATTTTTTTCAGATTATACTTAACAAAAGTACCACAATGACAGGAGGGTATATGAAGTTTTGGAAGTTTACATGACCATCCCCATATTGGCAAACATAAGAAACTGCTGTTCTAATCCCAACCCTGTGTACTGTGTTTGTAAGATTTCAAATTCTACCTGTAACCAACATCCTGAATGCTGTGACAATGAGAGAGAATTTCAGGATATTTGCTTTCTCCTTGAATTCAAAACTGAAGGATACACATAAGCAAAGCATTGTGGTAGTGCATATCTACTGAATAATCTTGTAATCTATCCAGATATCCTGTGTCCCAAATGCACTACCATTTAGTAGATGAAGTTGGGCTCCATAGTAAAAATCTTTGTGTTCAAATCCTGGCTCCACTGCTGTGTCACGTTTGCAAATTGCATAAAATCTCCTCTGTAATAAAATTGGGATTATAGCTTTATCTATTGCACTGGCTTATCGTGAGAATTGAATGTGTTAATATAGGTGAGTTAGAAGAGTGCTTGGCACATGGTAAGCATACAATAAAATGAAAAAATTAGTAAAAATAAAATTTTAATTACAGCATGCCCACTATCATACTGACTACCTGTATAACATTTGACTTAAGTCATGTGACCTTGTACCTCCTTCCTGATTTCAAAAGACTTTCAGGGCAGAAAAAAGAGCGAAAAAGAATTGGCATTAATTCAGTACCGAACACATTCCAAACACCCTGCTATTTATTACCCAGAGCTCTTCCTAAGCCTGTTAATTTTAGATACTCCACATGATATCATTTTATACTTATTAAAATGGACCCACATTCGACATTGTATAATTTGTGGCACTTAAGAGATTGAAAGGACTTTTATAACTGTGGTCTCAAAATCACTCTCAATTTTAATTTTCTAGCATTTCAATTTAGAACTTAAGAGAAAAAATATTTTATATCTCAAACATCTTAAAAGGCCCTTGAAAATATCATAGGCAGTAAGCACTCTGCCTATAGTATCTAATGGATAATTCAGCCCTCTTTCCATCTCATATCTTTATCACCAAAATTAATTTTTCTCTTCTGTTGATGAGGAAACTGAGGCTCTGCCAGGTTAGCAATCCTTACCAATGTCACCTTGGAAAAGCATTAAACCCAGGGCTGGCCAATATCAGAAGCACTTTCCTCTACATCATGTGGCATCTAGTTTTCCCATGTTTCTCACCTCAAAGTGAGGCAAAGGACCTTGTATGGCCCCTTGAAGTAAACACATGGATCTCAGTGTTCTTCTTCCCCAGGAAGGCAGTGCTGAATCAGAAATCTCCAGTTCTAAATCCTTTTTGGCAGAAAGCCCAGATTTCTGGAATTTCATTTAATGTCTTGTCAGGCTGCCCATCAAGAATTAAAGCTCCATGACTTCATGTGGCTGAAGCCCAAAACTCTCATCATTTCATTTTATCTTTAGTTTAAACACGCTTTTGTTTCTGTTCTTATCAGTTAGATGTGTGTTTTACGTCCTGTCCTTTAAGTTTTAAGTCCTTTTCCTTCTTGGTGTCTTTTTCCTTCTTGGTGTCTTTTTCTAGTTATTGGCCTGCCTGGCAGTGAGAAACAGCCATGTCCCTTAGTTGTGTGAAACAATTCTGATATCAGAGTCTATGGCCTGGAAATTGAAGAGATAAAAGTGATATGTGATAAGCATCAAAATACACCCACATTTTGGTTCTTTGCTAACTTTTTCTGAAGTATTAAAACTATTTATCTTAGCTGCATAACATGTTTAATCTGAAAATAATTTATCTCACATGTATAAATAAGGAGAGTGTATAGGATGATCCATAAATTCATAGATGATGCCTGATCTTAGCCATCGGAGACATCAGATAGGTCTAGACCTACAATAGCCATTAATATTTCTTAAAGACTTTATAATGCCAAGCACAGATCAAAGTGCTTTGCATGTATTAACTCACTGCATCCTCTCAACAAACCTAGCAAGTCTTATTCCCATGTAACAGAGTAAATTGAGGCATAGAGAGGTGAAGTACGTTTCCTAAAGTTACAATGCAAGTAAGTGGTAGAATAGAAATTTGAAATCAGGAAATTCAGCACCAGCATCCACAGCCTTAATGACTAACGAGTAGTACCTGTTCCATCTAGGAGGAAAAAAATTAAGGAAGGAAGGACTCATGTGGAAGAGATGCTGATATGATGATAAAGGTGAAAAAAAGAGGAAAAGTATTTCTTCTGCTGCCACCCAAGACTGAGGACCCTGTAACAAAAACTGTAGGAATATTTTCCAGAGGATTGAGTTTGAAGGCAGAGGAAGAGATAGAAAAGAAGACATTCTCACACTCTGGGGCAGGAAACCAACGATGGGGTTTGGTGGCATGTGGAGCACTACAACCTGAAATTCTTTGTAGAGACGTTGGTATTTTCACAGTTGGCACCCTCAGTAATGGCAACATTAGTCATGTTGAAGTGACTTCTCAGGGAGCACATATCACATTTGGAGGTCAGAACGAGAAAAGAAGTATTTTATGCCACCTGGAGACCACAGCTACTAGGTGATATGAGCATGATGGAAACCATGACCTGGACAGGAAATGCCAATATGAACGGTTATGGGCTTAAGTCAGTGCAATTTAGATGATCATCTTTAGTATGGGCTTAGAAAAATTCAGAATACTAATAAATAGATTAAATTGTGTCACAAAATTGGGAACACTAATAGTATAAAATATAAAATTATAACCATAGGCAAACTATTTTAAAAATGACCAAAATCAAGATTTAGAGATGTTTGTGGATTACCCAGTATATCACTGAAAACCACTGTTTTAGAACATACAAAGTTGGGAAGATGGGTGATTTTTGCTAGTTTTTTTTTTCTTCAAGTCTAAAAGCTGTTTTGATACCTACTTATAAGATTCCTACAAGGAATGCAAGACATGAAAGTACAGCTAATAAATGGTGTTGAAAAACTGTGAACCATTGTACAAATGCTAAGCCTAATACCGCAACATGACAGCAAAATTAGAAAGGGAAAAAAAAAAAAAGAACAAGAGCATTCCTTCCTCCCATTGGGTACCTTTGAGGGGTATGAGTAGAAGTAATACCAGAAACTAGACCTCATTATTTTTCTGAGCATATAGCATAGTTTTTTGATTGTCTTACAGACAGCCTCAATAATAAAGTGAATTACTAGGATTTACAGTCTTACCACAAGAAATTATAGTAGACCTATCTGTCAAATGAAGAGAGAAAGGTCAAGGGAAAAAGTACCCCTAGTATAACCTCATCAGAACTACACCTGTCTTCTTCTTGTTCTTCCTATTCTCACTTGCCCTCCTCCCCAGTCCATTCTCCATATTACACTGGGAGTAATCTTTATAAAACACAAGTCCCTTATGCCACTACCCTGCTTAAAGCCTGTTAGTGGCCTAGCATCCTTTTGGCACAGGATTCATTGACTATAGCATGACCTAAGAAACCCTGTTAAGCCTGTCTTCCTCTCCAATTTTGTCTTAGACCATTCTTCCTCGCCATGATGAAACTCCACTCACCCTGCATGAAACTCATTCCTGAATTCAGGTGTTTTTATCTGTTGTTCCCTCTACCAGAATTGTCATCTGTTACCTTTACCTTCCTTGCCTGGCGAACTCCTTATCCTTCACCTTTCTGCTTAAGTATAATGTCATCCAGGAGGTCTGTAATGACCACCCTCCCAACCCCCTATACTAAGTGATAGCATCCACTACTGTGTGCTTTTGTGAGCTACGATTTTACAGATGAGTCTTTCCAATTCCCCTGCTTCAATTTCCTAACCTCTGAAACAGAGGCCTCAGAAGGTTAGTCCAAAAATAACCTATTTTGACCACTTGGGATGTGTCAGCCATTTAACTGAATCCTCACCACAGCCTATCAAATAGCCCATGAATGACTGCTTTGCAATCTGCAACCAGCTTCTTTTTTCTTATGATGTGAAGTGCACCTGTGCCTCACCCAACTCACATCACCTTGGACATCTACACCTGAAAATTGTAAGTGATTCTTCATATTCATGACCTTTCAGAACTAAACTGGAGAGTCCTTACGGAAATGTGGATTCATTCTATGTGAGCAGTTGGAAATAATCATCTGTTCACTGTCTTAGGCTGAACACAGGGAGTGGGTCTGTGAGTTGTTTCAATATTACTTATGTTAAGAAATATTATATTACTCTTTGTTCTGCCTTATTTTGTGACCAGGTCACCGGGTATCTTTTCCAGGGCATCCCTCCCTGTCTCATTGTGGAAATCCTTCCTCCATGGCTTCATCACTTAATATCTGTCAGGGGTCCTCTCCCAACTCCCTGGACTTTCTCTCACCTTTGATCTAAGAATTTGCCTAATCCTCCAAAATTCCTTCAGAAGTGTTTTCCTTTCCCCTTTGTGTCCTCTACTTCAGAACAGATATTTGTCTCAGGTCCCACACTTCTCCCTCTTCCCACTTTTACATTTCTTGAAGGTCTTCTTTTCATTCTTCTGGTATGAATCTCTTTCCCTACCCCACTTGCATCCCTCCCTCGCTTAGTTTCTCTTGCTGAGCCTCGTTGGGAGGCCATCTGTGCTCAACAGAACTCTGTGTGTTCCCCTACATTTCCCAGCCTCCCTAGCAGGTAGACTGTGGCAGTGGGATTAATTCCAGCCAATGACTGAGGAGAAGGGGCATGTGTTACTTCTGGGTAAGGTAGTGAAGAGCTGATGTTCTTCCTCTCTTGCTCTCTCCCTCTTGCTCGTGGTCTTCTTTTAGTTCTAGATCCAGATCTAGCTATCTTCTCCAGCCCCAGCCCCTGAAACCCTAGAGCCCAAGGATTCCAGATTGCATACCTACAAGATGGAGAATGGCAGAACCATATAGGATGTTAAAAATAAATCTACATTAAGTCCATGAAATTTGTGTGTGTTTCTGTTTCATCCAAAATTATGAATTCCACTGGCTAGGATGAACCTTCTTCTCCTCTTTGACCCTGAAAAACTATGAGAAAGCTTTGTTCCTCTCAACTCACCCTGTCCTATTTTCTCAAAAGGAACCACCTTCCCCTACTCACTTCTTGGTATACCTTCTATTCACCCTAAGGTATTCTCTGTATTTTCCTTTATCTTTAACTTGTACCTTCATTATAGTTGTATAGTTGATTATCTTAGTGGAGAGTCCTTCTCCCATGTTGTCTTGGCCAGGTTCTCTAGAAAAAAAAAAAAAAGGTCTACATATCTACATACTAATACTATATTGGGAGGAGCAATCTCAGAGCAGCAAGACTGAGGAAAAGGGAAGTGAAGCAGAAAAGTAGCAAATCAGTTACATGGTGCCAAGTTGTTAAACTGGCCTTCACGAAAAAAAACAAAGCCATTTTCTCAGTCATGTAAGGTATCTCTAGAGAGGCTCTATGGAACCACTGTGTGCAAACTGAAGAGAGGATGTGAAATTTGTCTGCTAAGTGGTGTCTGTCTCCTTTCTCTCATTGGTCAGTTTGCCCCATGTTCTCAGATTGTGCAAACTGACTACTCCCAGAAGTCTCAAGGAAAGCCATTTCTCTTGCCTCAAAGTTTGTTTCTCTTTACACAAGTCCAGAAGTAGTGAAAGGCACTACATCTCCAATGGGCCTGATTAGTTCAACCGAGGCACCAAAGCCTACATAGTCTTTGCATGGAAGGGGCTGTGCTGGAACCTGGTTCTCACTGTGGGAGCAGATTTGGGGAGAAAAATAAACTGGGTCTTCTACAAATAGCATAAATATTTGGTCACATCTAATGTGTTATATACTTTATCAACTATTTATTTGTCTCTAAACTTACAATGTACAAAAGCCTCAAAAAGCTGCAGAGGGCCGGGCGCGGTGGCTCAAGCCTGTAATCCCAGCGCTTTGGGAGGCCGAGACGGGCGGATCACGAGGTCAGAAGATCGAGACCATCCTGGCTAACATGGTGAAACCCCGTCTCTACTAAAAAATACAAAAAACTAGCCGGGTGAGGTGGCGGGCGCCTGTAGTCCCAGCTACTCGGGAGGCTGAGGCAGGAGAATGGCGTAAACCCGGGAGGCGGAGCTTGCAGTGAGCTGAGATCCGGCCACTGCACTCCAGCCCGGGCGACAGAGCGAGACTCCGTCTCAAAAAAAAAAAAAAAAAAAAAAAAAAAAAAAAAAAAAGCTGCAGAGGACTGTTATATGAGCTTCCCTGCCCTTTCACAGTGGTAAACCCCTCACTGTACACAAAAATCCAAATACCAAAGGACAGAAAGATCAAGTTGAAGAATTATAAATGGCCAGTGCAAAAAACTTAGGCCACCACGTAGTAAACCCCTTTCAAATGTGTTTATTCCAGATGTCCATTCATACTTTACTAGAGTCAAAATGTAAGTGTCATAAAGGCAACTGGAAAAGCTCTTTTCAAATTCTGTATCCTCAGTGAAAGGCAATTCAGCAGCAGTTTGCACAAATACAAACTCTCCAGTGCAAATACAGGATCATTTCAATTACCTCCTAGAACTGGCTAACAGTTATCAACAACAGAAACATAACATTTCATTCAAAACTATCGGGGACCGTGAGTGTGGAGGAGCAAGAAAGAACCAGCCAAAGACTTAGGAAGCCCCAGAGACTCAGGAAGCTCACAATTATGCCAGCCACTCCAGTCCTGCAGCTGAAATGCCCTTAATGACAGTGTATTTTTAAACATTTCTACCCTGGCAGCAGAGACAGACAGAGGAAAGGACAATCAGCCCAAACAATTCATTCAGCTGCCACCATGGTCCACAGCACGTGCATCCTCTGTGGACCAGCACTGTGAATTGATGGAGACATGGGTTTACTGCTCAGACTCCTGATTTAAAAATAGAAGAAAAGTCTCAGCCCCTGCTGGTCTCTCACTCTCACCCAGCAGGATGGTGATTAGCTGTGCTTTCTCTAGGCCATTCCTTTTTAATAACCTTACTGGCCATTTTCCATATTCGTGTTTGGACCCTGGCTATGAAATCACGTTTGTGTGCAGTACATGCAGTGAGGCAAGGTCTACAGGCTTAGTGAGCTTGGAGCTGTATGGGGTGCATGGTGTGATTTTAACTGTGAAAGGCATCTAGTGACATGAGAGATAGCAGACAGACGTTGTTATCAGTTTGGATTTGGCAGTATTCCACTCCAGCTTCGGGAGCTCAGATACATAAGCTATATGTGTTCTTGGGACATTTTCTGATGCCATAAAGGAAAAAAGAAAAAAAAAAAAACATGCAATTGGTCTGTGCCAGTGTTGGGCTGGGGAAACAGATGCTTAGGTCTGTGAAGTCTTTCCTCTCCTGAGAGTGATGATCTAAAAATTAATTGTCTGCATGAAACTAGAAAAAGGTCACCACTCCATTTCAGGATAACTTTGTTTGTCAAAAAATAAATAAATATGGTGAAAGAAGCTATGTTGCTGATATAGTTTGACTGTGTCCCCACCCAAATCTCAGTTTGAATTGTAGTTCCCATAATATCCATGTGCTGTGGGAGGAACCTGGGAGAGGTAATTGAATCGCGGAGGTGGTTACCCTCATGCTGTTCTCCTAATAGTGAGTGAGGTTTCATGAGATCTGATGGTTTCATAATGGGCTTTCCCCCCTTTTGCTCTGCGCTTCTCCTTGCTGCCGCCATGTGAAGGACATGTTTGCTTCCACTTCTGCCATGATTGTAAGTTTCCTGAGGCCTCCTTAGCCATGCTGAACTGTGAGTCAATGAAACTTCCTTCCTTTATAAATTATCCAGTCTCAGCTATGTCTTTATTAGCAGTGTGAGAACAGACTAATACAGTTACCTTGTAGAAGTTACTCAATACCTATGTAACTCAGTTCTCCATAAAATGTATGTGATAACAATGTGTACCTTGTCAGATTTTTATTAAAATCAGTGAGTTATTACTTATTTAGGACTTTCATATAGAAAGTGTCATCTAAGGGTTCAATAAAATGAATGAAAGAGTGAGTGAATACATAGAGAATTCACTGTGCCTCTTCTTTATTCCAACTAAAGAAAATAGATATTTCTGTCTTCACTATAACCCTTCAATTCTTCTCACTCTCTAGCTTATTAGCTCCTATGCTAATTAAGACACTTCGATTTACCTAAAAAAACATATTTGGATAGTATTTCTGTGTCATGGCCTGAGTATGTAGTGATAGTATGAATAACCTTTCTATTATACTCATGGCTTCAGCATGTAGTGATCTGCCAGATGCTCTATTCCCCCATACACCTGTCTTTTACTTTAGGTTGGGTCCACAAGATTCTGTCCTACATAATCAAACCTAGAGTTTCTGAAAACAAGTATTTCCTCAATAGGTAGGCATATAGATAGTCCTAATTTCAAAGTAAAGTGCAAACTGACATCAGATTGGTAATCTATAAAACGTGAATTAGTGGGTGAACATGTGCTCTGATCTTTCTTTTTTTTTCTTTTTTTTTTTTGAGATATAGTCTTACTCTGTTGCCCAGGCTGGAGTATAGTGGCATGATCTTGGCTCACTGCAACCACTGTCTCCCAGGTTCAAGCAATTCTCCTGCCTCAGCCTCCCTAGTAGCTGGGATTACAGGCATGCACCACCATGCCCAGATAATTTTTGTATTTTTAGTAGAAACAGGGTTTTACCATGTTGGCCAGGCTGGTCTCAGACTCCTGATCTCAGGTGATCCACCTGCCTCGGCCTCCCAAAATTCTGGGATTACTGGAGTGAACCACGATGCCCAACATGTGCTCTGATTTTAAAACTCAAGTATCATGACTGGGATTCTGCTTTATCTGGAATCAAAATGCCCCCCTTATACAATTTCATGATAACTTACCATCCCCTTACCACCTCCCATTATCATTTCCCACCCCAACTCCCATCCTAGGTTTTGTTGGTTCCTGCCTTTCAGAATTCATTCACAAGCATTCCTCTGCAAAGTGAGGCCAGTAGGACAAGACTTCCTACTCTATCTTACCAACTTTTCTCATATTACCAAAAAAGCTATTGTTAATGCTTTTACATTAGGGTGGAGTGGAGGTAACTGAGGAAAGATGTCATTTTTTTCTTGAAAGAGCCATTTTGGACCCTTCTGTAGTTTATTGCAAGAGGCCCTCCTCTGTGAAGCAAAATAAATCACTTCTTCCATAGTCTCCATAGACTTTGCTTACACATTTATCACTATTTACATTTCCTGCAGGAACTGGGATTGTGTCTTACTCAATGTTCTAACACATTGCCTCACACTCAAATCCTTGTTTGATGTATAGTTGTATAGCTAAAGAAAATCACCTAACACGTTTTCAAAAAAAAAAAAGTAGTTGTTGTTTCTTCTCTTTAGGTTTGACTTTGCCAGAAACAATAAATCTCTGTGTCTTCAGATCACTGTGTTCATTTTGTTAAACTGTGACAACATATTAATTTAGGAATCCTATTCCTGGACCAAGCTCACAAAAAGCCATTTTATTGACAGGTAGTGGAGCAGGGATTTGGAGTGAGAAATACCTGGATTCCCACCAGCTCCACTATTTACCAGCTCTGTAAACTTGGAGGAGTTATTTCATCCTTTGACTCTTTACTTTCTTTATGTTTAATATGGAAGTAAAAATGACATCAATTGCCTAGGTTTGTGGAGATGATAAAAATAGACAACAGAGGTATAGGATGCATAGTAAACAATAAAAAGTTGCTGCTAGTGTTTTATTTATTAATAGTATTGTCATTACTGAAGTCTCAAAATTGTTAAATACTTTCAAAAATAAGTTTTGGGGACTGGAGGCACTTGAGAACTATTGAAGACACACACACACACACACACACACACACACACACACACACACAGTCATTTCTGCCTTGCTAATGTAACACTGGTACCATGGAGCTGACTTCTAATATTACATATCAAGAACCAAAATTTAATCGACATGCAAAAGTCCTTGACAGAATTAATAATTATGATCAAGAAACCATGAATAACCAATTTTAATGATCAGATAAGAAACTTATTTCTAGCCACCTGCTGTGAGAAGCTAATCTTCCCCCACATCCTAATCTACTGATACACAGACTCTGGGCTGAAATAAGCTCTTAATAATGAATAATCTAGCTACAGATATAATTCTGCTGAGCAGAAAATGGAGGATTATAGAACACTTCAGAAAGAATTTTTTTTTCTTTTCTCCACTTCCCTTCCCATTCAACTAGTTTTCTTTAAATACCGTTTTGATTGTTGCTGCCACCTTAAGGATGTAAGAGGTTCTGCACACAAGTACAGAAAAATATATTCAATAGTGTCCCAAAGAAAATGTACAGGAAAAGGTGTTGGAGTATAACAGAAGCACACAAGACTAGCTGATATTTATACTAAAAACTTTGAAAGAAAACCATATTCTAATGCAGAATTCATTCATTCTAAAGCCTCAGGATAGGTAATAAAAATAGACCATGCATTCATAACTTCCACAAATGAACCTTTCTTTCTCTCTCTCTCTCTCTCTCTCTCTCTCTCTCTCTCTCTCTCTCTCTCTCTCTAACACACACACACACACACACACACACACACACACACATACATACACTGTACCCTTTACACCAGGGTCAGTCATGAGTGTTCTAATAATTCTAAGTATTCCACACAAGAATGCAAAGAGTAAAAGCACAGCTTTTCTTGCATAACTAAGGGTTGTCTCCGGTACATTAGGCAGCTCAATCAGAAACTTTGAGACAAAATCTAGGAAATTATGGCCATGGGTTCATGGTGATGCCCATGAACTAATCGACCTGCTATTCTCCTGATGTGGGACTTCCCAGATGGCATCAGAGAGTAGCTAAAAATAACTCAAAGAAAGCAAGATGTGACCCTGGAACTTGAAAGATACAGTCATAATCTGAGCCAAAGTTTGATGGAAGAGAAGGGAGAGGAAGCTGGAAAAGTGGGAGGGTCAAAGACTGAAGAATTGTGTGCTCTATTCTACAGAGTTTAACATATCCTAAAGAGGCTAGCAGGCAAGGAGATATTCTAAAAAGATAAACAAAGAAAAAGAAATGAAGAGAAGGAAGAAAAGTGAAAGGAAAGGAATGACATAAAGTAATTTATTCATACCTTCACTTATCAAATATTACTGAGCACCTACTATGTGCCAGGCACCATGCTAGATACAAGGAGACAGTCTCTAATTTCAAGAAGCTCAAAATCTCATAAGAAAGATAGCCAAGCAAAGAGAGAATTTTTCCCAGCCAGAGTCTAAGTTCCTGTGTCTCACCCTGGTTCTTTAGCCTGGTTAAAGTTTCCTATGGGAAAGAACTCAGGCTCGGGTTTTGGAAAGGCCTGGGTTTAAAACCTTCTCTCCATCCTTACCTCTTCATCTTGACCAAGTCTCTTAACTTGTCTGAGCTGTAGTTTCAGCTTCTGTAAAATGGGAATAATAAAAGCTATTTGGTAGCATTGTCCTGAAGATTAATCATAATAGAGAAGCAGCTAGCAGACTTCTGGAATAAGTTCACTGGTCTTCACTACCGTCATTTGCCTGTGTCTTGAAGGCAAATTGGAAGGCCCCTTCCCTGCAGCCAATGTCCTCACAAGCAGCACTCTGGAATCCAGCATCCCACCAGACAGAGAATGCCAGATCAGAGTCAAGAGCATCAGGACCAATCCATCAGGTCTTGCAACCTGTTTACCTCAATCCCTCCCAAAAGCATAAACTGCTAGTATCACTTATTACATATCACCAGGCTCTCTTCCCCTTTCCTCTTCTGTACTTCCCCAAGCCTGGTTCAACCTTCCACCCCTCTCCTTCCTTTCACACACACTGTGCCCTCTGGAATAGTCCATTTACGATCAGCAAATATCCTTACACCTACAAACTCTTCCACTGCCTTGCTCCCTTCATCTTCTTGCTTGACTGTATCGTCGCCTATAAAATTTGCTTGCCTTTCATCCTTTTGTTGTTGTTTTTTTTTTCATCCTTCCCTCTTTTCTGGGGTTAGAAGAAAGGGATGTGTCCTTCTTTTTCCCACAGTTTCTAACAGATCATTTCTCCTGGCTTTACCTTCAACTTACAAGTTTCTTTGCTCCTTTCAAGCATCTCATTCAGCTATTTGACACTCTTCTAATCCAGCCTTCCTGAAGTTATCTGCTGACATCCCTCCGTTATTGAGATATTTTCCTGCTTACACTCACTCTCTCCATAAACAACCCTAATAACTTCAACAGGTGTGTGGAGGGTCCATCCAACTTTCATCCCTCAATCTTTCCCTTCCTTGTCAACAGTGGGTCTTTCTTACATTCTTGCAGGACCCCATCCCACTGCCATATCTGACATTTCATCATCAGGAACTGCACAACCTCATACATCTCAATTTCAGGCATACTTCTTATTGGCCTTAGCTTCCTATTTTTTTTAGTTCACTTGCTCAAGTGCCCACAGTGCACAATTCTGCAATTGATCCTGGTGCATTCTCAAAATCAGTCAGCCTCTTTCTGTTTCCATTTCCTTTCTTATCCAACTTTAAATACAGGCCTTATCATTAAAATCATTCATTGCAGGGACTCTTCTCCCCTTTCACAGGTCAGATCTCAGAAGCAGTCAGAGAGGTTGTGAGCCTTTGCATTCACAACCCAACCTCTCTGACTGCTTCTGAGAGCCCACATCGGGACTGACGGGTTACACCACATAAAAAGTGGATTCTGTTTCTCAAGTAAGCTTCCTTTCCCATTCTGTGACATGACCACTTTTTCTCACCTTCATCACGCTGCCTTCCAGCTGAAATCCCAGTTTCTTTTCTTGCTTTTTTTCCAATCTTTTCTCACACTTCACTAGAGGGATCTTTTAAAAACATAAACCAAATAAAATCATCCTCTTACTTAAAATACTTCATTGACGACTCTCCATTATACTTGGGATAAAACCCAAACTCATTACTTCTACATCCCCTCTACCTCTTCATCCTCATACTCCACCAGTCTCTTACTCAGCTCCCATTACTCTACCTGCTTTTCAGTTCGTCAAACACACCACGTTCTTTGCATTGGGCTTCTGCACATGCTGTTCAGCCTGCCTGGAGAGCTCCTCCCTGGGGTTTTGCAGGGCGAAATACATCTCCCCCTGCAGGTCTAACTCACAGGCCACCATCTCAGGGGTTTTCCTAGGCCATCTTCTCTGATGTTGCTGCTCCAGCCACTACTATTCTCACTCCTAGCAATACAATTTCTTCATAGAACTTATTCCCCTCAGCCAAGCATCATATATTTCTTTGTTAACATGTTTATTTTCAGTCTCCCTCTCCTCTCTGTAAGCTCCATGATGGCAGGGCCATACAGTCTTGTTATAACTGGTAGATAGTACTTACTGAATACGTATTTATTGAGTAAACACATAAATGAATGAATGCTGGATGAGTGAAAAGAGTAATTCAAAGAGAAACGAAATCAATTTCACAAATTTGTTGATTTGATTGTTGAAAACAAAGTTTGTTTCCATCTTTTAGAAAGAGACAGTACCTAAATATGAACCTAGTGCTTCTTAAATATTTCCACTGAAGAACCCAGAGTGGGTGTAAATATATACACCCAAGAGGTCATGCCTATAAACAGCTAGATTTTATGCTTTTCATAATAATTCTGCAAATGATAGTTTCAATTATCCATGTGTAAAACTGCTGATCCAGAAAGAGGGAGCACAGCCATACTGTGGCTTAGAGATCTCTCTTGCACACTGCAGTAAACTCCAGCTTGAGAAGTGCAGATGAGCATGAATTGTACATGCTCACACCCCCTTTTTAAGGAATTTTACTCATTTTTCTCTGAATCAGTTTCCAATACTTAATAGGTGCCCTGCCCATATTCTCTTTTTGAAAATTCCAGCTCATGCCCAGCCCTTGATGAAGGCACATGCTTGAATGGCTGTGTTTCATACCACAAAACCTTGCTCCCTCTAGCCACAGCTCATTGGTCAAAGTATGGACCTCTGATACAGAAGGAATCAATCAGATCCATTCTCTTAGGAAAACAGATGTGACTGAGCACATGGCTCTGAAAAATCACAGGAGATGAGGGTCAACTCTGTGCCACGAAAATTCAAAGCCACCTCAAAAACAGTTACATAGCACGTAGAATAGTGGGAAAAGTCAGCCTACTGACAGAAATAGGAAATAAAGCCAGTGCCTACAGAGAAAGCAGCCCTGAGAAAAACAGGTACCTGAGAGAAGAGACGATCTTTGCTTTCCACGTTAGTCTCCATTTATCCTTGCTGCTTCTCATTCCCAAATCTCATTTCTGCATTCCCTAACTTTATTTCTCTGGGACGTTTTACTGTTGACTTTCAATAAACCTCCTTTTAAATTTAATCATCTAAATGGGTTTCTGTTTCTCTACATCAGATAAATCCCTGACTTTGCTATTAACACCCGTACCAAAAATTGAAAAACTAGAAGAAGGATCATTTCAGAAAAATTGTGCTACAAACCTCCTGTTTTGAGGTTGTGTACATTTATTTTGGTTTTTGAAAATAAGTGTTTCTTTGCTTCTGCTGGGAGGCAGTAGGACCCAGGATACATGTCCAAGCTGTGACCTGTCCCAAGAACAATGGATCAACGTAGTGCAATGGACTAGATGTTTGTGTTGCCCCAAAATTCATACATTAAAACCCTAATCCCATGACAGAGGACTAGCTTGATCTCTTCCCACCTCATGAGGATACAATGAGAAGTCAGCAGTCTGCAACCCAGAAGGGGATCCTCACCAGAACCCAGCTGTACTGGAATCCTGATCTCAGACTTCCATCCTCCAGAACTGCGGGGGGAAAAAAATCTGTTTTTATACGCAGTCTTTGGTGCTTAGTTATAGCAGCATGAATCAAGCGTGGCAAGGTAGACATGCTTCTGATGCATCTTTCACAGCTGCTGGGCTAGCCTTCCTAGCAAATTCTAAGGGTATGATTTACCAAGCTTGCCACAGGACAAGAAGCACCATCTGAGAGAGTGCAGACACTCAATGTTAGCAAGAATGAATTGTGAAACTTAAAAAAAATACTTTTCTAAGCTATCAATATTTTTTTAATTGACAAACCATGCTGTGAGAAAGATGTGATATTTTTCTTTCCTCACAACGAAAAATATTATAAAATTGTTGTTAAACAAAAATGATTAAATATAACCAAAAATAAAACAAAAAAAAAACCCTGTTAGAGAGATGCATCAGGCAGATGCATATAATTAATAGTAATGAGATTGTATATTTTTGGATTTCATAATGCTCATGGCATTTGTCAGCTCTTTAAAAAATTTTTTAATTTATAAGTTATCATTTCCAATTCTAAATAAATACCAATTTTTGAGTAATTTTACAGTCATAATTTTGTATTATTTTTTCTTTAAGATAACTTTCAAAATTGCTTAAGTTTCAGACACTGTGAAACATGAATACACCATGTCCACATCTCACATTAAGAAACCGAGGTACGGAGAGGTTAGGAAAGTAGCCGAAGGTAGCAGAGCTGAAAGTGGAGCCAAGATTTAAACTGAGGAAGTTTGGATTCATTATGTTACATTATTTTTTGACCTACCATAAAACTTGACTCCCCTAAAATGACTGATGTACATTTGAATGACTTTGAAGTGTTTACATACCTGTTTACCTGATCAGTCTGAGCTCTTTGGGGCACAATGTGTCCTCATTTGCATACCCAACAATTACTTCAATAGAACACAGTAAAATGCTCATTAAAAGTTTGATCAAAAGATTAATGCATAAATGAATGAAGAAGTGAATCCTTTTCATTCTCACTTTTCAGGTAACATACTCTGATTCAGAGGAAGACCAAACAGGAGCTGACAGCCTGGAGAAAGCCACACTAAAGTCTCTGGATCTGCGATTCCCAGTCCTTAGGTTGAGGACCCTGAGGAGTCAAGACGCAAATACTGGAACCAAAATGTGCAACAGCATCTGTAAATAAATGAGTGCATAAGGCCCCTTCTGTGAAGGTAGCCAAATTTATTAAAAATCAAAAGGGTTCATTATATTTGGAACAAGTTGATAACCACTGCTTTCCACTAAAATTCAACATTTTTTCCCCTATCCCTCTGAACTAGGGAGACAGAGTGAGGTAAAATAGTTTCAGCCCAGGGAAAGGGATCAGCATAAAGGGTTGAGATAAACCACTGTGTCAAGCAAGGTGGACAGCCTGGGACAAGGGAGAACAAGCTGGTTCCTTGGGGAAGAGATATCCAGAAACAAGTTAACAAAAGGAAGCATAAACACAGCAGAGACCAGCGCACAAAAAGTAACAGAATATATGATAATATCTAGAAACATATTTTAAAATGGTTTAAGTGCTATCAAACGTTGTATACTGCTCTCCACTTTTGCTATTTCTAGAACTACTTGTGATGTGGACCAGCAAACCAACAGCACAATTCCCTTGCCAAACAGCCGCAGTTCACAGGACCTTCCTTTTAGATTCATGGAAAGGCACATAAAACCTGACGCTTGAATCAGCCAAATAGGGCAGGGGAACCAAGTTTAACAGCCCAGTAGGGAAGACCCAGATAAGAGGATACCAGTCCTCTGGTACCCAGAGCTCCAGTCTGTCTGACAATCTTTCCTGCATCAACTAGCATTAAAGGCAATCAGTGTGGAAAACTGTCAGCCCTGCATGACATTTTAGTTTTATTCCCTAATGCCTTTTTCTGTGCTTATATGGGGAAAATAGATAGAAATATGGTTAACTTGTGGTTCTTTTTTATTTGGAGTTTGAAGGATTTTCCAAGTAATGAAAAAGCCTGGCCTCCTGGGGCAAAGATACTCATTCAGTGAGCAGGAAAAAAAAATATTGCTCAGAGGAAAATGAATTGAGAGCTCCATGAGAAAGGACCTACTACTGAAGACAATTTTGTTCCTAGAACGACACTAAACCCAGAGGATAAAGCCCCAGAGGAGCTGTGGGCTGGGGGCCCTGTGAAAGAGACATAGGCACAGTCATTTAAGTTATATGAGCAGAATTCCCAAGCCTGTGAGGGCTCTTCCTACAACCAAGTCAAGGCTGGGTTGTATGGGTTGAATTGTACCTTACCCACCCCCACAAAAAAGGGCATGTTAAGGTTCCAAAGCTCCACGCTCCAGAACATAACTTTACTTGGAAATAGGATCATTGCAGATGTTATTAGTTACTATGAGGTTATGCTTGAGTAAAGTGGGCCCCTAATTCACTATGACTGGTGTCTTTATAAGGAGATGGCCTTGGGAAGACACAGAGACACACAGGAAGAATGCCATGTGATGACAAAGGTGGAGATGAAAGTTACGTGCCTGTACTCCAAGGAACTCCACAGATTGCCAGTGAACCACCGCAAGGTAGGAGGAGGCAAGGCAGGATTCCCCTGTAAGTTTCAGATGGAGCGTGGCCCTGAGAACACATTAATTTCGACCTCCCTTCTAGCCTGCAGGGTAGTGAGACAATAAATGTCTATTGTTTTAAGCCACCCAGTTAATGGCACTTCATTATGGCAGCCCTGGCAAACTAATAAGGTAAGGTAAGGTGAGCCTAAACAACCTGGGCCAAGGAAAGGGGTTAGGAGGGGAATGTCTAGCTAGAAGAATGGTGTATGCTCACTCTACATTAGGAGGATGGAAATAATTATCATAGTTATGTATGTATGTAACATAAATTCTATTTTTTAGGAAAGGAGGCTAAAGCAAATCACAACAAGTCCAAAGCCTTTTTCTATCAATCAAATTGCTTATATAACATCATCACAACAATTAGTTTCAAAGAATTCAGTGTTAAATAAAAGAACAATGAAATTTTCCCAAGTGCAATTTCCATTTTTCTTTCTTAAGTGATTTCAAGGCAGGTTAGTATCTTAAGGTCATGACTCTGATTAAGAATTATCAAATAGTACATTGTTAGTACACTAATAGTTACGAGCTTTAGATTTAGCAGACCCAGGTTCAAATCCTGACTAAACAAACCAACGACTCGTATGTAACCTTAGGCAAGTTATAAACTCACTGTATCTGTTATTTTATCTAAAATTAGATATGTGAACAACTGTCATTTATTCTTGCCCATGCATCTGAGGGTCACCCAGGGGTTGACTGGTCTAGGCCAGGTTGGGCTAGGCTCAGCTTCAAGCTGCAAGGAGGTGGAGGTCATGTTATCTTCGTGTGTCTCATATCCTCTTTGGACCAGCAGACTAGTCAGAATGTCAGAAATACAGATCCACCAGACCTTCTTTTGGCCTTGGCTGGTAACTGGCATGCTGTCACTTCTGCTCACATTCTGTGGGTCATAACAAGTCAAATGGCCAAGTCCAACATCAATGGATCAGGGAAATGTATATTGTCTCTAGTTAGGGGAGAAGGAATTTGCAGGCTGAATATTTGCTGAATAATTCAAATTATCACATTCCCTGAATATGTGTCCTTACCTGCAAAATGGAGATAATAATAGTACCTAATAGAGTTGTAGAATTGACTTCACTTAAAAACTGGAAGATTTCACATAAAGACCCAGATTTTTATCTTTAAAATTAAAAAAAAAAAAACACACAGGATACTAGGTTCACAGTTTCACCTGGCAATGATTGACTGGATATTAAGTGGACTTTGCCCAATTTTAGAAGAATTTGCCAGATTATCTATGTAGCACAACAATTCATATATTTAAGTTGCCTCTTCAGCACCTGTAAGCATCTGAGTTGTAGCCTTTGCAGTAAACCAAGCCAGGTATATGTGGAGTGTTGTTGTGCTCAAGCCCCCTCTAGCATATTTTCCCCCCAAGAACCTCACAGATGAGCACCGTGAGGCCAGAGAAAAAGACAAGAATGAAGTTCAAAAGCCACTCCTCTATGAGGACATCTTCCTCCCACCAGCTGGGCTCCCAACTTACATGATTGGGAAGGATATTTTATAACAGAGATACAAGGGAGCCTTTGCATCCAATAAATCTTTAGTGTTCCATTCTCAAAATTCTTTTGGAAATTTCAAAATGTAGGGTTCCTCCAGAATCTGAAGTTGACTACTGTGTACTTTGAATTTCTCTTCCCAAACAGGATTTTTAGTGCTGTAACCTGAAAGGCCAGGTAAATCCGAAGGTTGAATTCTCATTGTCAAACTTAGCTATACTTCACAGAAATTAAACAAACGAGGGGATTTTTACGTCCTCACCCTTACTGAATTTCTTAGGATAGTATACTGAAAATCTGACTTTTTTTTCCTGTTGATTTTGATGAACAGGTAAATTTAATAACTGCAGGTAAAGATCATCCCGGGAAATGTTGTGATCCAGGAAAGAGCTCAGAGGAAAAAAACAAAGGTTTCTCTTCTGTACTGTCAATATCACAGACAGGCACTGTTTGGTCTGCCTTTTACTTGAAGTCAATTATGAAATTTTTGAGCTTGGAAAGAGTAGGTGAACAGAATGTTTCCGCACTTGCACAGGAATCTACGTCAACTGTACTCCTTTATGATAGCCTGATTGTGATTCCTCAAAGAGTAAATAAAAGCTAACTGATTACTTTTCAAACTGTTATTCCTTGCTGTGAGCATTATCCAATGAAAGCTACATTGTAAGATCTTCTATTACCTCAATAACGTAAATTACACATGAGAAGATCACAGGCCACAGCATAGATGTACATTGGGTAAGGCTGTGAGCCTGGATACTCATCATTTGATAGTCATGAATCCATAAAACTCGAATTACCCGGGTATTTGAATATCCTGGGATTTGCATTTCTTACTGGGAAGCCAGTATTTAAGTTTTATTTTTATAATCTAACACCTATAGACAAGTTATATAGCAATGAACTCAACTCTGAAAAGTCAGTATTACTTTACAAAAGTCTTATCAGAAGTTATTTAATAATACAGACGCTCAATCCCTCCTGCAAGTCCAAAACTTCTTCAAGAAGTTTCAAAAATCAAAATTTTCTTCATAATTCATTTGGTAGTAAAACCTGACCTCAACTGAAATTCTTTTGTGGCAAAACCTGACCTGGACTAGTGTGAGGCTATTCATGGTCTTTGTATAAACCGCTCACTGTAAATATTTACACATTCCACTAAGAACTATTAATGTGTTTGATTATGAGATGTTTCTTTAGACCCACTGATGGTATCACACCCAGCGTACGTATTATATTACTTTTATAACAGTTGAATGTTTTTAACTTGCTAAATACACCTTCCTCCAAGAGTTTCAGAGAAGAGACTTGGGACCTGGGTTATTGAAATAACTTTTAATTTTCTTTTTATAAAGTAGTCATCTTTTCAGAATTGGAAGTCAAGAATATCCATTTGACTGCTCGTACAGTCATGAATATTATCTGGTACTTACTCTTCAGTGATGAATAGCAAACAAATTCAATGTCAGAGTCAATAAACCTTAATTGAGTGCCTACTATATGTAAGAACCTTTGCTCTGTGTTCTTGTATTCATTACCTTATCTGATCTGTAGTCCTTGTCTGAGTAAGGTATCCTTAAACCACATTATTAAGAATAAGAAATTGAGGCTCAGTGAGGTTTTGTGATTGGTCCAGGATCATGCAGCTGGTAACAAACATAGTTTGACTTCAAAGCTAAGTCACCTAATGATAATTTTCCAGATCATTAAGGAAGTGAGCCCAAAATTAGATCATGTTCACAATAGCGAGAAATGCCAGAGGCAGGGGCATGTGGATTTCTGTGTTCTGCCTTCTCTAAATCTCTGTCTAGTCATGAACCCTCATGTTCTACCATGCTATATGTGGACATCTTCCCTTTAAATACAACCACTTAACCTCCAACCTCCACTTCTCTCACTTCTGGTCAAATATCTTAGAGTAAGGGAATAGTACTGCCTTGACACTAATGGCAGTCCAAGAATTTCATGAAACTTGTGTACCCTGCCATTGACCACTCTCACTGCCTTCTCACTTTAAGGAATTTTAAAATTCAAATGACAAACCTGCTAATGTACTTAGACATAGCAATCAAACAAGACCATGGCCCATTAAGCTTCAAAACCCTCTGCATAAACCCACTGTTCCTGCTAGGGTCTGAATGTTTGTGTCCCCCAAAACTCATATATTGAAATCCTACCCCCACAAGATGATGGTGTTAGGACATGGAGTCTTCTAGGAGATGATTAGGTCATGAGGATGAAGCCCTCATGAATAGGATTAGTGATAAAAGAGGCTTCAGAAAGCTGCCTTGCCCCTTCAACTATGTGAGGACACAGCAAGAAGGTGCCATCTGTGAGAAAGCAGTCCCTCGCCAGACACTAAATCTGCTGGTGCCTTGATCTTGGACTTCCCAGCCCCCACAACTGTGAAAAGTAAGTTTCTGTTGCTTATAAGCAACCCAGTTTATAGTGTTTTGTTATAACAGCCCAAGTGCTAGCATGCTCATGCTCACACGCACACTCTTTCTTTCTCTCCTTTTCTCTCTGCGATGACAACAAAAGTGAGAAGTCGGCCATCTGCGAGTCAAGAGGAAGAGCCTTCACCAGAACCCAACCATGCTCACACCCTGATCTCAGCCATCTAGCCTTCAGAACTGTGAGAAAATACATTTCTGTTCTTCAAGCCACATCATAGTCTATGGTATTTTGTTACAACAGTCAGAGCAGACTCGACATTTGGGATGCTGAAAGACGGCTGAAATATGTCACTAAAATGTACCGCTGCAGTCTAACTGAAACTTTGTAACTCCTTAATCAGAATTTCCCTTTTTCCCATCCCTCCTCCACATCAGCCTCTGGTAACCACATTTCTACTCTCTATTTATATGAAATAGACCTCTTAATACTTCTATAAAAAAGTATATTTTTTATACTTTTATACTTTTTATATGGAAATCATACAGTATTTGTCTTCCTGTGCCTGGCTTACTTCACTTATAAATTTTAGTGATCTATTGTACTGCATGGTCACAGTTAATAATAATGTGTTATATATTTCAAAATTGCTAAATACTAGATTTTTAATGTTCTCACCACAAAAACATTGGTGAGGTGATGGATATGTTAATTGGCTTGACTTGGTCTTTCTATAGTGTACAATTGGGCAAAATATCACATTGTACTCTATCAATACATATAATTATTATTTACCAATCTAAATAAGTTGTTAATAAGAATGAAATGTGTTTGTTTCATTAGAATTCCTTAGGTACCTTACAAACACTAGGAAATAGTCCATGAATATATGAGTTTCTGAAATAAAAACAATTATTAAAACAGTAATCATCACTGAGTGCCTATAATATACCATGTAAGTCATATTATCTCTGATTTCCACCATACCTATGTGTTTCATTCTTGTGATTCTTTGTGTCCAGATGCTTTAGAAAGCTGTCCAGTAGTGAAAAGCAGCTTGTCAGCAGTAGGAAAGGGATTCAAGCCCAGGTTGGTTTGAATTCAAACCCTGTGTTCTCTACTCCTATCAATTTTGCCTTTCCCTAAAAAGAAAGAGCACACACAAGAGGTTTCAACAGAAGTCATAGGCAGCCTTTACTGTAGGCATAGAGAAAGCTGCTCACCTGACATGATAAAACAATTGACTCAGCTCAAAATATCTCCCACTACTCATGTCAAAAATCCCTGTCACAAATTCACTCATTTTACGCTGAGCTTTGACCATTCCTAACATCTCTTTTAACTTTCTTCATCGAGAAAGAATAAATGAAACCCCAGACAGGTGAGGTCCAATGTGTTTGTCTGTTCTGTTCAACTAACAAATACTAAACACCTATTATATACAAGGGACAGCATTAAACTTGCCAGGAATGTCATAAGACACTCTTCTGTGGTCCCTTACAATACAGAGCTGTCAGTTACTGAGAGAAGGAAGCTGGCACTTACAATGTCTAAATGTACAAAGTACTTTCAAGTAAATTACACCCCAAAAAAGCTAGCATTGACAAGTGCTTAAGAAAATGTCCCCCATCTATCAGGACTCCCTACAAATATGATACATACACGTTAGTTTTTATTATTTGAACTTGTTGCCACATGCATGCTCTATTTTTAAAAAATTAAGAGTAAAAGAAACAAGTTAATTGGAACTAAATCTGAATTGAATCTCAATGTCTCTCAGTTGATATGCTGATTTCAATACAAAATGTTTCTAATTTTCTTTTACTTTGACCAATACCTACCAAGAAGACAGAACTTTGTATTTTCTCCTCATCATGCATTTATTCATTTAATTCCATATTCTCCAACTCTTTATGAGATCTTTATGGACCATGTAAGGCCCTATACTAGGCACATGGTACCATTCAAGGATATTTCAAATAAATAATATAACAGATTTACAAACAATGGTTATGAGTTTACCCAATAGAAGGAAGGGTCATATATAGTTAGAATGCAATCAGGCTACTCTTCCAGCCTATCTGTCTAGGCAGATTGGCACCTGAGTGACCCCACCCAGAGCATGCCAGCACATGACTACAGCATATGGAGCCAAAATAATAGCAAGAAATCACATGTCACCCAACATCCCTGGCTCTCCTTATACAGTTAGCTAGAAGAAACAGGCTTAGGTATGCAGTAAACTAAATAAGTTAAGATGACAATGGAAGAGATGCTCTGGGTGCACTGTTAAGACAATGTTCCCTCTGGGAGCTGAAGGAGGTGGAGATGGCTGTAAGCTGATGCAGGCAGGCAGAGACGTTTCCCATTACGAACCAGACACCCAGGTTTACACAGGCATTTTCTTCTCTAACAGGAGGAGCAAGAGCGCTAAGATTCAGATTTCATCTTTCCCTAGTGCTATTCTCCTGACACTTATTATAAGTCAAGCAGCAATATAGCACTGTCCTCAAGGGAGAATATTCTCTCATTTTGACTGTCATGTCAGAGAGAAGGCAGAGGAAGGAGGTTATTTGTTCTTGGTGTAAATTTCTTTTCACTTCCTTTATGGCCAAGTCAGAAAAGAGCAAGGCCATAGAACTTGCAAGTGGGCACAGCTGGTGAAAGGATTCCGTGTTTTCTACACACGCACTCCACTACCTAGCAATTAATTTCTAAATCATTTAATTATTAGCCCTAAAGGACACTGAAAATGAACACCACTGCAGCATTTACATATTTAATCGGATTAGACCGCCGACTTTCAGATTCTGGCAATTAACTGGCCTCCATGTCCCTTTTTCAATACTTAAATGACTTCTCTCTTATATTGGGGTACCTGTGTTCACTCTGTGATATTTTATGTTGAAAAAATAATTGTGCTATTTCTGTATCATTATATGCGTAGGCTATTGCAAACAAACTTACCTCTTGCTGTCCTAAATAATAATGACTTCATGAAGAAACTGTGCAAGGTTCTAGCTAATGAGATATATGCTTACAACTACAACATCCTATTTTCCCTTTAAATAGGAAATCAATTAAGTGAAATCAGATGAACCAGGTTTCTTTCCACTTATGTAAGGTCAATAAAGAAGGCATCCTTCCAAAAGAATATAGTTTTCGCTTCTCTATTGGCTAATTAAGCCAACATGTCACACAATCCTCAAATCTAGTTCTATATTTCCAGATATTATCTAAAAAGATCTATGAGTTTTAACTTGAACAGGCTAAATTCGAGACTCAAAGCAACATTGACAACAAAGTAAAGCAGGCTTAGTGTACTCTTATTGTGAAATAGCCGTGCTATTGGCAAAGTCTCCAAATCTTTCTGGAATGATCTCAAATGGGACCATTTTGGAACCAGAAGAGATCAGGAATGTGCATAAAGTAGATTGTTCCCTTATTGATGAATTAAAAAATGTAACAGGCAGAAAGACAGTATGGAATGGTTTAAGAGGACAGGCTCTATAGTGGGTGAGAGCTGGCTGCGTGTCTCAGATGTGTCATATTAAGTCCACATGTATGACCTCAAGCAGGGTAGTAATGTCCCCTTAACGACAGGTACATCATCTCTAAAATAGGAATAATAATGGCATCCACCCTAGAGGGTGGCCAGGAGGATTAAGTGAGAAAGGGCAAGTAATAAATTTAGCCCAGTGACTGGTATATAGTAAGAGACAATGTAACTTCAGTGGTTATTTTAATACTTCATTGATAGGCTATGTCTTCCACTGACCTAGGCCTGAAATGACTGTGGTCCTTATTAAATTTTAAAACTCTCTGACTTTGTAAAATCTCAGAAGGCAAGGATGGTAGCAATGGTTTTAGTACCAGCTCAACACACAAAAACTGTGTGATCTGGAACTCAGTCTAATTCTATTATAAAATACATAAGCTGATTCCCACATTTAAAAAATTAATATTACTAACTACGCCATTTTCATTCATTCTTATCTAATCTACAATGGTGAGATTTTGAAAAAATACATTTGAGGGGATAGGTAAGACCTGGAACTTGGGGTAACTGTCACAGTTCTCCAGAATGCCACTGATCAAGTCTTTCAACCTGGAGCCAGTGGGAACTACTTCAGTAAAGAACAAGCCATGTGTAAGTTTCCAACTGTGTTCATTTCACTTAACAAGCATGTGTTGAGGGCTACTTTATGCCAGTAGCTGGCATTTTTTTTTGTTTTGTTTTTTTCTTCTGAAGCTCCAACAAGTTCAACCCCATGCTAATTAAGCAGAAGAAATTATCTGGATACTTCTCAAAAATCTCAAGTGCCAAGTTTCTGTTGCCCTCCGCAGCTGCAGCAAATTAGAGCAGAAAGATAGGCCTTCAAGGAAAGGTTTGTAAGCTCAAAAAAAAAAAAAAAAGATCTCTTTTTAAAGAAAATTACTTTTCTGAATTTTAAAGAAATCCATGCTTATATTTAAATTTTTCAGACAATACAGAAAGGTGTAAGTAAGAAATAAGTCTCCCATTGTCTCTCCACCCAAAGATCATTACTGATAGTCTACACATTTTTATAAGCAAATGTATATAGATACATATATATATAACTATAAACTGCTTTGCAAGATGATTTTTTCACTAAAAATATAATTATGTCTTTCCATATCAACATAGGGGTTTTAATGTGCGTTATCACTTTTAATGGTTTCATTGTTTTCCTCTGTATGGAAGTGCTGTGTTACATTTTACCAAACTCTCTCTCTGGACATTTAAGTTGTTTTCACTTTTTTTTTCATGGATTCATTTAATTACTCAACAGCTAAGTATAGAGTACCTGCAGTGTGTCTGGAAATATTTCAGGTTGAGAAAATACAGCCATGGGAAAGAGAGGCAAAATTTCTGTCCTCATCAACCTTACCATCTGGAGGGGAAGACAGTAATAAAATAAATCAAGATGAAGAGACAAAGACAGAAGAGAGATGACTATGTTTGATAGTCAGGAGATAAATATATTTTATACATGCTTCTTTGTGCATTTGTCCAGTTACTGAAATTGGAATGTCTTTTTTATTATTAAATTCTGACTAATTTTTCTACTCTGTAGTTGATAATCTGGACAAAATAATCCTGACAAGTATACAATGTCTTCCAGGTGAGCTGTCATTGTCCACGCCCTAAAAACCTCTCTGGATCAGGTTGTCAGGTTGCAATAAGAGGAAATGAGTTTTCCTCAACCTCTGGCTCCTTGCTGCCTACTGAAATGTCAGTCTTTCAATCCTCAGCCAGATGTGTCCCCACTCATTCTAAGTGGAAACCCAGAGTGTTTTCACAGGCATTTCTCTTTTCCAAATAAAAGATTACATGAGCAGCTAACATACTGTCTCTTACCCAAACACCTACTACTATTAATGAGTTGTGGTCGTGGTTGTGGTTCATACTTGATAGCCATCCACCTAACTGTCCTTGTGAAGTATTTGGTTTTCTTTTATTACTAGTGGTGCAAACTGGAGTGCTGACTCTTCTTCATCAGCCCAATCAGGTATCTGAAAAACCAAGCTGCTCTGGATTTTGTGTGTTGTCAGAATCTACAGTGAATTCAAGGATGAATAGAGTAATGCTGGAGATCAGCAAGGACATGAAGAAAAATCTTCTCTGTTAGCCTGGATCTGACAGTTCTATAATAAACTGTCACTGTCTGCTGCTTCAAAGGTGCTATCAACTAGCAGAAAGGGCAGACAGACCTTTAAACATCACCAAAAACCCATGTACAAGTGATGTAACCAAACAGCTAATATTTACTGAGTGTCACTTATGTACTAGGCATAGTTCCAAATGCCTTATGTATAGTAATTTATAACATATCTTTGGGGTAGGCACTATTATTACCCTATTTTTAGAGAAAAGGAAACTAAGGCACAAAGAAGTTATTTGCCCATAAGTGAAGAGAGTCATCAGTTCCAGCAATTTGCCTCCAGAGCTGGTACTCTTAAATACTGCAGCACAAGCTCACACACACACACACACACACACATCACACATCACTCATACAAGGAACAGACCACACCACACACACATCACACATCACTCATTCAAGGAACGGACCACACCACAGACATGTATCATATATATATACACATACACATATATATATATGTGTGTGTGTGTGATCTGCTTATATGTGTATATACAGGACGTATATATATACCACATACCACCACATATCACATAAATACCACACAAATATACACCACATACACACACCACACACACTTAATCAAACACTCATCCATACATTCTCTATCCATCCTCAAATTGAGCCAATTGCTAAGTAGTAAACACAAAAGGTAAACTACTTATGAAAAAATTTCAAGATATGCTAAGTCCATTCCTTCTGGAAGGTAGAGGTGGGAGAATAGATCCCTCAAAGGTGTATTAGTCCATTTTCACACTGCTATGAAGAAATACCCAAGACTGGGTAATTTATAAAGAAAAAGAGGTTTAATGGACTCACAATTCCACACGGCTGGGTAGGCCTCACAATCACGGCAGAGGCGAACGAAAAACAAAGGCACTTCTTACGTGGTGGCAGGCAAGGGAGCATGTGCAGGGGAACTGCCCTTTATAAAACCATCAGATCTCACGAGACTTCCTCACTATCACAAGAACAGAATGGGAAAACTCACCCCCATGATTCCATTACCTCCCGCCAGGTCCCTCCCATGACATGTGGGAATTATGGGAGCTACAATTCACGATGAGATTTGGGTGGGGACACAGCCAAACCATATCAACAGGGTTGGCTTCAGAGTTATATGTGATATATGGGCAAAGGTTTGGTGACACAAAGTTGCTCTACAAACGTGTTATTCTGCAGCTTAGAGATCTCAGATGAGCTTTGCGCTCAGGAGGATAAGTTGCAACCACATCCCTCACTCAGGTGTCTAACAGTCCGCAGCAAGTCACAGAGCATGTGTCTGAAATTGAAAAGATGGCCCTAACTTTTCAGGCTGCCATTCAAAGCATTCAGTTACTACACATCTCTGGGACTTTCCCATATGAATGCTCCTCTCTGGCACACTGAATGGGTCTTTTTCCTTTGCACACTCCTGCCTGTGCTAGATATGATCCCTTCTTTTTTTCCTACCAAAACCCAAACCATCCACCCTGGCCTAGTTCCGTTTTTCCAGTATCATGAAGTTTCCTCTGACCCTTTCATCCCCTGCAAACCTCTCCATCTTCTAAATGTCTACAGCATGCGTTAACTGTATCACCAGTGTGGCATTTTGATTATTAGCTATGTCCTAAGATTGAAATGCTGTATTGTATTCTAGTTGCCCAGAGACCCTTTTCCCATTTATTATTCAACGACTTCCATTGCTTTAGAGGGATGGCAAAACAGCAATTATTGACTTCAAGGTTCAAAATTGAATTTTGAAACTTAGAAACAAATGGACTCTTAAAAGAAAGGTGCTTTTGATTTGTGAGACCCTAGATTTTTAAAGAGAAAGGCTTTGCTGTGTTCTAAAAGTTTGCCTTTAGCTATTAAGAACTAAGACCCAGAAGACATATAAAGTTTATTTCATAAACATAGTTTCAGGATACTTTCATAATGACCTAAAAGCAAGTTTTCCCATACAAAATAAGGTGAATTGAATGACTGAGAAAGGAGAAAAAACAGAGAGGAGAAGTGATAGCTCAAATAGCAGGGTAGTGTTGTTATTCCCTGCAATCTTCAGCCTGAGTCTTGGAAAAACTCCAGAGAGGCTTCAGGGACTATAGAGTAGGTGTGTCTCACTTTCCAGAAGCAGAAACCTTGTCGATGTCTCCACACACACAAAGTATTAGACCATCAACATCAAAACAGTAGTGCAGCAGTTCTACCATGAGAAGGATTCGAATCTTCCTTATAAGTCTACTAAGATACCAGAGGCCCATCCTATGTAGCCTAACTTAGTTGATTTCTCATGCACACCTCTCAATAAATCAGCTTTTCAAGAAATACATCATTTACGTTCAAATGAGAAATGTTCATTTAGATAATTTCATCTATTTTCTTCAAGCTGGCATATGTGTATAGACAGCCTAAAATGTATTTGGCTATACATTATAATGTATACATGATTAATCATACTGCATTGGGTTATGTAAAGTTAATTATTTGTGGTTTATAGTTGAAGGATGGATTTTTGCCAACTTATAAATGATTTGGCATAATTTGCCCATGACTGAATGGAATTAGCCATTTGTCTAAATTTGCATACTTTGCAGATCTGCTAGTTGGAAGTATTTTTTTATTTCACTTATATTATTCTTCTATTTCTTATACTATTTTTCAAAGAATCACTTCATACATCTATATTGATCTCTGATATTGCAAATAAAGCTTTTTCCACAGGCTAGGAATTGTGGCAGTCTTAGGTCTCAAGGCAGGGACCAGGAAGAAATTTATTTTTTTTAAAAAGTCTTTAAGTGTTTATGCATTGACATTCTTGCAAAGGACTAACAGCCCTTTCTAGAGTCTTACTCTTATATATTATAATAAGTTTGGTTACTTGGTTTTTTAGATCACATAAATCCAGAACTCAGAAGTTAGAAGTTTAAGGGAGACTAGAAGAAGGACACACATTGATGCAGTAGGGACAGCTGATAAAATGAAAATTCTGGCAGAGGTTCTACATCTTGGCAATAATGTAATAGTTGTTAAGTGGTCCTGTATCCTAAGTCTGGTACAGGACCACCTAAGAGTACTGGCTAGGTAATTGTAAAACAAATTCAGCTGGCAGAAGCCCAGCATTCTCCTGGAGAGCATTTTAGAGTTGATGGGGAATGGCTTTGAGAGAGAGGATTTCTTGGGAGAGAGCTGTCACTGCCCTGTGCGTTTCCAGACCCAGTGGTGGAAGAAGGGGAAAGATCTCTTTTTCACCTTCAATCAAATTAGAGAGGCTACAGAGCTTGCTATTTGTCAATGAGACTTTGCTATCTGTGATGATGGATATAATTCTTCTGCAGTATGGTGGCCACTAGCCCACATGTGACTACTGATCACCTGGAATATGGCTAGTGCCGCTAAGGAACTGAGTTTATAATTTCATTTTATTTTTATTAATCTACATTTAACTTTAAATGGCCACACGTGACTACAGTATACTTTATTGAAAAGCACAGTTCTAGTGTATTATTTATGAATATTTATAAGAATAATAGCTAATACATATCAATCATGTACAATGTACCAAATATTAACAGGAAACCCTTTCGTTCTGTCGTTTTTATCCTTCCTACAGCCACTTGACATAAGCACTGTCATTATCTTGATTTTATCCATTAGGAAACCAAGGCACACAGGGATTAAGGGACAGATTTAGAACCTAGAAGATTAAAGTCTAGAACCTTTGCTTTTAAACATTGCTCTCTCTTTCGTAGACACCTCCCTTTGATTCCCTCCCCCTTGCTCATTCCTCTTGTTAATGAGAAACAGTAGCAGGCACCGTCTCCAAAGACTTCATTTGTAACTTTTCTAATGTATTTGCTTTCAGTTACACAAACTTCTAATCTTTCTCAACTACTTTGGTATATATACGTGTATTTTTATACGGCACCTATGAGGCAGAATAATTCCATTTGTCTTATTTTGTAATCATCTTTGTTGAATAGTAAGTTGATTCTTTGAAGATGAAAAGATTTTTATCCTTGAAATATATGTTTGGGAGGTCCCTGAGTACCCTCATATGTTTGATATTCAGAAACCTGAGAATACATTATCACCTCTACCTTGGAAAAATCTCATTTGGTCCATAATGAGAGTGAGGCTTGGGGGTTTTTTGACATTCTTTTTTTTTTTTTTTTTTTTTTTCCAGGTCATTCCTGAGTTTATTTGGGGCACACCCAGGCGAAGGCCCTGCACCTAAAAGAAGGTGTTGGGCCTCTTGGTGGTGAAGCGTGGCTTGTGCTGACGGCGCAGGACCCGATGGGGCAGCGGGAACTTGATCTTGGAGTCGTGGAACTGCTTGGCAGCCGGCCGACGGCACTTGCTGGCTGCGATCTCCTCCACCTTCATGATCTGAATGGAGTGGGCCCGGGCGCGGTGCCGGGCGCCCATGTCTCCGTAGCACTGGGTGACAGCGCCCACAGTGGTCAGGTCCCGGTATTCCCGGTACATGTTGTGGGTGCCGCTCCGGGAGTCATAGCGCAGCCAGATTCCGAAGTTCTTCACCCGCACTGGGGACTTCTCAAACACCTGCCCACAGTAGACAATCTCCCCTGAAGACTTCTTCATCTTCTTTAACTGAGATACGAAGTACCAGAAGCGGGACTTGGCAACGACATGATTAGGCGCAAAGATTCGCATGCGGTAGAGGGGCGGTGTGTGGCATTTGGGGGTGGGCAGGCAGCGACCCACCACCTTGTACTCTCGTAGTGTGCCAGAAGCCTTCATGGCGTCCTCTCCCCTCTCGCCGCCACCAGCAAAAGGAAGTGCCCTCTTTCACGGAGCCGTTCACCAGGCCTTGACATGGTTTTCTATGCAGAAGGCACTTTCCGCTTTGACACATTAGCAAGCCACAGAGTTTCATTTGTACATTTTATTTTTCAAATGGGATAATTATATAAGAAGAAAGATTTATGCTTTTTAAATCTAGTTTCATGGAAAGCCACTGTTGATTCTATATAAGCAAAGATATTCAGCCACTGATTTGGGGTTATTATACTACCTCACTCACTATATATATATCTTAGGGGCACAACACCACATGATTCCATCATAGCAATAATATAGCCCACAATAACCCATAAATCAACAATTAAGCTGAGTTTAAGATGAAGGCCTGGAGTTGGATGAAGGATCAGCTGGACTCAAATCCTGGGGTCGCTGTTCATTATCAATATGACTTTTAGGTAAATGCCAAAATTAGGCCAGTGCCTAAACATTTTAGTATAATTTTGGGGTAGACATAAATTTTCATTTTTCTTAAGTACTCATCTATGAGTAGAATTTCTGAGGCATAGAGTATTCATTTGTATTTCCCTAATGACTAACAGTATTGAATATCTTTTCATGTGCTTATTAGCTATTCATATATATTTTTTAAGAAATGTTGACTCAAATCCTTTGCCTATTTTTAACTGGGTGATTCACCTTTTAATTGCTGAGTTGTAACATTATATATATATATATATATATATATATATATATTTTCTGGATACAAATCCTGTATCAGATATATAGTGTGAAAATATATTTTCCTATTCTACATGTTGTTGTAGAAATCTGGATCAATGTTCTAGTCCTGAGCAATTATCCTGCAAATTCTGCCAGGTGATGGGAATAAATAGGATGCCCATCACTTGGAGGTTTTTCTTTCAGTAAAGTAAGACCAAGGAAGCTAACCAAAGTCAAGCACCATGCTCCCAAACCCTAGCAAGCATAACTACAGCTACCAGTTATCTGGGTGTGTCACAAGACATCATTTCCTCTCCCTTGTTGGAGGAAGACTCAGTTCCACAGCTTCACCTTAGCATTGGGCTTATGATAAGGAATCCATGCAACCCCCAAGAGACACACTTTTGTCCCAGACTCAATTCCAAGCTTAGGATCAAAGCCCTAGGAAAGAAACTGGATCTGAGGGATCCAAAGGCAAATGACAACAGTGGTTAAAAGGCACAGTGCAGGTGAGCGTGGCTGATTCCTCCAGGTTAAGCCAAGCCCAAGCTTCCTGTTTCATGGATAAAGGCCACGTTAGTATCCATGGCATAAATGAGGTCTCGGGAAGTCAAGCCTACATGCTGGCAAAAGGGTAACTTTTTGTCTACCAGTCGAGCTTTTTGGCCTCCCTGTGCAAACTGGTAAAAGGCCTCAGAATTTTTGAGCTGTCCTTACCCCTCCCCTTGTTTCATTTTGATACATGCTTGGCTAATGACCTGGTTTGTCTGTTCTTGCCTTCAGGACATCAAACTCCAAACAGTCCTGCAACCGGAGCCTCTGACAATGTCCCCTTCTGCTGGGAACCCTTAGATAGACCTCTGAGGGAGCACTGACCGCCATTTCCCCAAAACATTGCCCCCTGTCAGCAGGAAGAAGTTAAGATGGGTCTTTGTCCTTATCCTTAATCTAACAGCAATCAGATGCACTTGTTTAGAGGGGGGAATGAGACAGCCCCGGAAAGAGGAAGTCCCTGGAGAAACTCCAACCAGCCTGCCCACTGAGATGGAGCCTCGGGAAGTTCATGCCCTTTGCAGCAGGAAGGAGCCTGGCCCCTCCTCTTCCTGTGCGGAAACTAGGATTCAAACTGCCAGGTGGGAAGTGCTCTAGCAGGGACTATGGGCTTGCCAGAGTCTCTGTTTTCCCCCCTTTTTTCCCTTTTCACCCAATAAAACCCTGCCTCCCTCACCCTTCAAACTGTCTGTGAGCCTAATTTTTCATGGCAGTGGAACAGACAAGGATGCCATCTTTAGTTGAACCAAGGAAAAGTCCTGCAACGTTGTCATTTCACTTTTCTGATGGTAAACTTTGAAATACAAAGGTTTTCATTTTGATCATGTCCATTTATCTAAGTTTTTCTTTCGTTTTTGGTGGGTTTTTTTGTCCTTCCTGAGAAGCCATTGTCTAAACCAAGGTCACAAAGGTTTATACCTATAGTTATGTTTTCTTCTAAGATTTTACAGATTTACCTCTTCTATTTAGATCTATTATTCACTTTGAGTTCATTTTGGATAAGATGTGAGGTAAGGAATCCAAATTTAAGCTTTTTTGTGTGAATATCCAGTTGTCTCAGCACAAATTGTTAGAAAGACTATTATTTCTCAATTCATTGAATGGTCTTGGTACTCTTGTTGAAGATTAATTGAATAAATGTAAGAGCTGATTCCTGGATTTATAATTATATTCTGTTGATATTTATATGCATCCTTATGCCAGTACCACAGTGTCTTCATTACTATAGCTTTATACTAAGACTTGAGACCAGGAAGTGTGAGTCCTCCCACTGTATTATTTTTCAAGATTGTTTTGGTTATTCCAGGTCCCTTAGATCATTTTAAGTTCAGCTTGTCGTTGACTGCAAAACAGAGAGCTGGGATTTTGATAAAGATTGTATTGAATCTATTTGTTAAATACTTTGTAAGAAGCTGAAAGATGTGGGGAAAAGACTACTAGGCTAGAACTTTTAAAATGTGGGTTCTCACCCTTTGAAAAATCACTTTCTATTCTTATTACTTCATTTTATTTATTTGTAAAATATGGAAGTCAGGTTATGTTGATTGAAAGATCTCCTTAAATTCATGATTCTATGATTCTCTATCTTGGGCCTGAAAAGAATCTCAACTATTTGGTAGAAATAATTCAAGCTGTTTTTTTAATCAACTATTTTGACCTATCAACATTCCTGGATACCTGGCAAACATAATAACTATGGAGATAGAGGAAAATCTTAGTTTGAAGAAATTCTTTCTTCTACTAGACTAAGTGTAAGCTATTTTCAACCAACCAATCTGTTAAGAACCTGTAGTTACTAATGGGTTCTTATACTGCTGTTTCCATGAATGTCCTTGTTTTGTAAACTATATTTGGTGTACAGCCATTTAAAATAAAACCTGGCTATATGTCAAATATCTATAATTTCACCAAGCAGAACATAAAAGCCAGAAAGAACATATGCCAATTACTATTTTAATGAGTACAGATTATCTCAATGAGTAAATATATATTTAAATATATAATTATATAACCCATCTATCCTAAGTTCTAGGGTAACATTCATAATAACAAACACAAGTAGTGACAAGTACCCGTTTTTTTTCTTTTTTTAACTCTCCAAATAAACTCTAGCATTAACTAACTAAATATATTGGATGGTCATGTTCAAATTTTTTAAAGGTTTAAACATCTATTAGGCATGTAGCATGAACATGAAAGATACCAAGATTAAATAATATATGGTTTTTCCTCTCAAAAAGTTCACTAATGTACTTGGGAGACATAGATATAAAAGAAGATAATTAAAATACAATGTGAGAAATGTCATAACAGGGGTATAAAAACTGTTTGGGGCATACAGAAGCTAATAGCTTCTGTAGGGAAGAGAAGGTAGAGGTGGGAAACAGCAATAAATCAGGCAAGACTTCAGAGCTGCATACACATCTGTACTGATGTGGGACATGGGAAAGCAGGAGGAGTGGTGGATCATTCCAAGACGTCAAGCTTGGGTATTTTGCTGGATGGTGATGGAGCTTTAGACAAATCATCCTCATCAACAAGCAAGTTCTCATGATTTCACTGAATTTGAACTCCAGAAAAAGAAAAACCCAAGCCCATATTGTTTCCTCCCTCACCCCAAACTAGAAGCAGAATTCCAAAGTACAACTTTGAAGTGTTTTTTTATATTTAATCTGTACAACTGACACCTCACACAGCTATCAAAATACCCTACCCCCACTGACCAAAATTCAAATAAGAATCAAGCTATAATAAAGGTTACTTATTCCAAATGATGCAATATTTATTTCTCTAGTGTAAACTTTCTCCCTCCTCCCATCAGTGAATTCTTGATATACAGATAAAAATGATATTGCCTTTTATACAATATCAAACTAATGATTGTCAATTTCCCTTGAAAGTATCTGAGCAGAAGTGACTCTAGTAAATCAGACGGAATAGATTTTAAAATGAAAAATGTATTAGAGATAAAGATAAAAATTATATAATGATAAAAGTATAATTCCATCAGGAAAACATAAGCTTATATATGTGCCTAGCAACAGAGACCCCAAAATACATCAAGCAAAAACTGACAGAATTCAAAAGACAAATAGAAAATTTTTAAAAAAAGAGTTTAATATTCCACTTTCAAAAATGGATAAGACAATGAGTCAGAAGACCAACAGGGAAAAGGAAGACCTAGCAATGTATTCACGAGATCATGTTTTTGTAAAATCTGGAAAAATATTTTAAGTGAAAATACTGTAGTTAAGACTGTTGTCTCTTCCCACTCTGACTTCCCCTCTGTCACACTTGCTCCTGTGTTGGGTGACAATAAACTATGAACATCTTGGAAATCTAAGGCATGGTTAAGTCTAAGATACATGTAGTTTGAATAGAATATATTTATGTGGTTTATAGTCAT